>NW_027476997.1:0-110469 GCF_051020955.1 Megalopta genalis | reverse complement strand
TTCGATTTCATTAGCCACATCTAAAATACACGAACTTCGCTCAAACAACAATGATATTGAATCTTTTCTTTCGAAGTTCGCGTCCAGCAATGAAGCCTGCATGGTACGTGGTATTCTTGATACATCGGCTCCGCGATCAATGAATTGAATTTCGGACAGCCGAGATATTCCAAATTGAAACTGCCAACTCCTATTTTATTTAAAATATCCTTTTCAATATGCCCCCCTTTGTACGCGACGACGGGATCTTTGTAGTCTCGAACGAAATTTTTTATAATAATGCCAATGTCCTCTTGTTGATAATTCTTTTTCCCCTGGAAATTTTTAAATGAAATCCCGTGCACGAAATTCGAGACATGCCATGCAGACTTTTGATCGCTTCTGGATAAATCCATGTAGCGAACGTACAATTCGAATTCAAATAATTCATATTCAGCGGTATGAGCATTTACGATGGCTAATTCTTTACAATTAAATTTGTTGGCTACGAAGAAACCGCCCATATCGACAATAAAATCTATTGCGGGCATCTTAAACGTAAACTTACTTTTTGCAAAATATATGTGTATAGCAACACGCACCTTTACACTGTACGACAACAATTTAATTTGCTCCGCGTTATGCTTCATCTATTTATTAACAGGCACGCACGCGCACTTCACTCTCCACAACGTCGTCAAAATGCAAGCGCACCCTCTCTAATCTACCCCTCTCTCTTTCGCTCTCACACTCCAAAACATTTCCTATAATGTAAAAATGCAAGCGCAATAAAAAAACGCCACATGATTAAATTCAATAAGACAAGAAGACCGCTTAGAAATCGTCTCCAGACTCGTTACAAATGCGACGCATTCGTCGTGCGCGACGGTAACCGTTGCGACGCATCTATCCTCCATCTCTCTCTCACTCCTAAAAACCGCGCTTCGTTCATAGCGGACCAAGCGGAAGAGAGAGAGAGAGAGAGAGAGAGAGAGAGAGAAACCGTATCGATGCGTCTATCCCCCTTTCTCACTCCACTAACCGCGCAACGTATATTATTTTTCTAACATTGATGTAGGCTTTAGATTCTGCAATCTCGGTCTTGCAACCTGTTCTTCTGTCCAACCTTTTGTCCCAACACAAATCATCATATTTGGAAATCTTTTTGATTAATTTCTTAAGCTTAATATGCAAAAACTTCATTGTTACAGCAATCAGGTTCGTTTCGTTCTTCTCTTTGAGCATTTGGTAGACTTTCAGATCCGAATCTACTTCAAAGAGATTAAAAAGAATTTCAAAGAAATTTCTCAGTACTCTTTCTCCCTCGCCGTTGGAATAATCATTATCGTCTCCTTTAGTATGTAGTTCTGCTTCAGATAATATTTGTCTCTGGCAAGCTCCTCTAATCATCGAAAGAGAGAGAGAGAGAGAGAGAGAGAGAGAGAGAGAGAGAGTGAGAGAGAGAGAGAGAGAGAGAGCAACGGAGGCAGAATAATACAAATAGTTAAAACCTTTCTAAATCTTGATCTAGAAACAGTTCTCACGGTAGTTGTTTTGATTTAAACAAAAGTAACCATATTCTTAATTTAATGATAAAATATATGAAAGTATATACTAATTAAAGTGATATTATCCGACATAAAACAATGCCTTTAATTATAATCTTTAATCATTTTTGCTGCTGGTTAATATAGTAGATTTGATATGTTTGGATTAAATGGATTACCAGATCTATCATCTGATGCTGCTGCTCTAAAATGATTTGTTATTAAAGAAAAGATTTTCATTTTTAGTTAGATAAAAAATGTAAAGGATAAACAGAAACAAGAGAAGCTTAATCAACCGTTGGAAACATTAAGAAAGAAATTGCCTGAAGACTTTAGATAGGAGCTGCTGCGGGTAAAGCAGATTGTTTTCTTTTCCTTTTTTTCTTTTTTTCTTTTTTTTTGAGGATCTGATTACAGGTAGTAGAGGATTCAGTATAAAGTCTTTACAGGAAAGTTGCAAGCAATATGCGCAACAAGTTAATCAGTCGAAGAAAGGCTCATGTTTGGGTAATGCTGTAAAAGAAGGATATGAAAACTTTGTGAATATATTCCACACATTGAATTTACTGCAGAAGACATTGGAAATATGGGTTCCGGTCCAGAAGTAAGAAATCTAAAGTTGAAAAATGTTCTATGCGGAAGTCCTGAAATTGAAGGAAAAATGGTGGACAAAGATAGTAAGGTACCAAAAAGTGGGCACATTGATATAAATGATACTAGCAATGAGGATTCGGAATTTCTTAATGATTTACAAGATGGATCTAGACGGGATGGATTGAGTAATGCTTATCAACGTATTCCTCATCAATTGATTGGACTTATGTATCAATTAGACTTGTCGATTCTTTGCTTACTAAGGAAGTCCATATATAAACATAAATATCCTTCATTATCGTTAGCGTTTGAAAAGTCTGATATTGATAAGTTTAGTAACATTGTTCTTTGCTACGAGAAGAAGTCTATCCATCTAAAAATTGAAAATGTAGACAAATATTATACAGATAATAATATTAGTTATGCCAGATTATTTACTAAAGAAAATCGAAGTTTCTCCATGAATAATTACCTTAATAGTTTTGTTAAACATCTAATCTCTAAGACAGATGATTTATCAAATGATATAGAATACCTTGTTATCTATACTAATTCAAGCTTGAATCTTGCGAAAGGAAACAGATTAAAAAGGGGACGATTTAAAAACTTTTATCCGTTTAAATTTGATAGCATGGAAGAACGTGATATCATATTAAGAGACTTTTTCTTTACAAATGATAATCTACAAGGGCGTGGTTTTTATCAATTTGCGCGAGATAAAATAATAAGAGATGAACTTTTAAAGCGATTAGAATTTTCGTCCGCTATGCAGACAGTAATAAAAGATAGGAAATATTCCCGGAAAGAAATAAAAGAAGCATTTTTGGATAAATTAGTATTTGCAGTTAATCAACCTAATAGAGAAGAATTGAACAGCATTATCAAAAGTGAAATGGGAAAAAATAGTAAAGTTCACGACGGTTATGTAGCATTACAAAAAATTGTGTTACGTGATTTAATAGCTTCAGAAAAAGATGGAAAACTTGGAAGTTATATATCTGAAATTACATATGGATCCAATTTATTAATGTCCTTCTTACACAATATGTTCTTGCGTAAAAACATGTTTCTCATCAATTTTGAGGAAAGAAACTATGGCATATCTGTTGACGTCACTATCAATTATAAAGATAGCATTACTTGTATAAAGCCTCACAATGCAAATAATAGTATTGGTTATTATCAGTTATTTCCTTCTAAACGGCAGGAGAAAAAGAATACATTTTCTGTGAATAAGTGCTTCGCTCTTTTCATTGAAAAATTAGAAAAGGATGAAAATATAAAATATTTTGTCATCTATACTAATGCAGACCTAAATCTTACAGAAGAAAAGAAATTCAAATATGAACGATCTAAAAATTTCTATCCTTTACAATTCAATAACATAAATATTAAAAAAAAAGGATATAAGATTTTTAACGATTGTTTTTGTATAAATGAGAATGGTCTTTATCAATTTTCGCAAAAAGAAATGACAAGGCTTTTAAATTTGTTAAAGCTGCCACCTTTTTGGCAGAAAGAAAAAGAAGAAGGAAGACTTTCTGGCGAGGGTGAAAAAGAAATAAAAGAGAAATTTTTAGATAGACTAATATTTGCAGTTAATCAGTGTGACAAGGAAGCATTGAACAGTGTTATTAGAAATGGGATAGATGAGGGTAATGTTCCATATAATTGCGAAGAATTACATGAAATAGCGTTACGTTGGTTAGAATCTCATGAATTTGGCCCTATTACTAAGGGAATAATGGAAAATTTGTTGGGAGATATAAAATATAATAGGTCTAGTTATCAGGAAATTGTAGAAAATATTGATGAAGAAATCAAATTTGCCAGAAGTGTAGTTGGCAGAGAAGGAATATCTGCATTTTATCAATTTTTAAGTTTCTTAATTAAGGGAGAAGGGAAAATATGTCTGGAGGTACTAAAGAAGGAAAGAATAAATTTAGCTACTATGTCGAGTATTTTGCATGTGACAGGAGCTAACGCTGCAAAAGCCTTTAAAGACCTATATGACCTATGGTTTGATGAAGAAGGAAGTAAAACACAATATCTAAAAACTCTAGACAAAGAAGAGATAAATCAAAGTAATATTTCCAGTATTTTGAGTGGAGCAGGAGCTAACGCTGCAAAAGCCTTTAAAGACCTATACGACCTTTTGTTCGATGAAGAAGGAAGTAAAACACAATATCTAGAAACTTTAGAGAGAGAGGAGATAAATCTAAGTAATATTTCTAGTATTTTAAGTGGAGCAGGAGCTAACGCTGCAAAAGCCTTTAAAGACTTACATATCCTTTGGTTTGATGAAGAAGGAAGTAAAACACAATGTTTAAAAACTCTGGAGAAAGAAGGAATAAATCTAACTAATATTTCCAGTATTTTGAATGTAGCAGGAGCTAATGCTGCAAAAGCTTTTAAAGGCTTATATGATCTTTGGTTTAATGAAGAAGGAGGTAAAACACAATATTTCAAAACGTTAGAAAAGGAAGGGATACGTCTATCTAATATTTCCAGTATTTTACATGGAGCAAGAGCTAAAGCTCCTGAAACTTTTACAAATTTATATGATCTTTGGTTTGATGAGGAAGGAAACAAAAGACTATATATAAAAACTTTAGAAAACGAGAAGATAAATCTGTCTAATATGTCCAGTATTTTGAATGGTGCAGGAGCTAACGCTGCAGAAGCTTTTAAAGATTTATATGACTCTTGGTTTGATGCAAGAGGAAATCAAACACAGCGTTTGAAACATTTTATTGAAGGGGTCGGTGATGAGGGAAGTAACTTTACGTTGCATAACTTGTCTAGCATATTAAGTAGAGCAGGAGGCAAGGCTAAAGGTGCTTTTCAAGAGTTGCACAGCGTTTGTTTTAATAGCAAAGGACAAAGAACAGAGCTTTTAGAGGACTTCTACAACGCAGGTTTTAGACCAAGTAACTTATCCTCTATACTATGTGGAACAGGAGCTCGTGCTTCTTTTACTTTGAAACAACTGCATAATATTTCTTTTAATAAGAAAAGAAAGGAAACACAGCTTTTAAAGGATTTTTACAATGTGGGTTTTAGGCCGTGCGATTTATGTGGTATATTGAGTGCGGCAGCGAATAGTTTAAAAGAATTTCATGATTTTTGTTTTATAAACGAAACAAAAAAGTATTTGAATCGTTTCTTAATTGAGAAGAAAGGTTTTACACCAAAAAATTTATCTAAAATATTGCATGGAGCAGCAACTAAGATTTGTTCTGCTTTAAAAGATTTTCATGATATCTGTTTTGATGGGAATGGAAACAAAACACAACTTTTAAATGATTTCCATAAAGCAGGCTTTAAGCCATGCAATTTATCTAACATATTATCCATGACAGGAGATAATGCTACTTCCATTTTAAGAAATTTCCATAAATCTTGTTTTAATAAAGAATCATTTTTAAATCATTTCTTAGCTGAGAAAGAGCTTTTTATGCCAAAGGATTTATCTAAGATTTTATATGGAGGAGGACTTGGTACTTGCCATACTTTTGAAAAGTTGCATGATCTTTGCTTTGATAAGGCAGGAAATAAAACAGATTATTTAAATAATCTTATAAAAAATAGCTCGCCGAATGCGATACTTAATATACTATATAAAAAAGTAAAAAAAAATTAAAAAAGCTCCTTTGCTTTCTTAGTAGAAACGGGCCAAAGACAAGATTGGGATAGTTCACAAAAAAAAATGATCCTAAGAGAAAAACCCGTAAGTGTACTAGTAATCAGAGTAAGAGCAAAGGAGGTAGTAAAAATAGCAACAAGCTCTCTGGGATCTTCTAGATAAAAGAGGAGTTAGCTAGAGAATATCTTGATAGCCCGAGAAATAGCAAGAACATAGAAGAAGTGGTACAAGTAACCAATGTAATTCCTTTTGTAGTTCGAAAACGTGAAATTGAAGAAGCACAGCAAACATGCAGGCCGTAGCAATCTTTGCCAAAACAATTGGTTAAAGGAGCAATTAATTTTATAATCCACGAGCTCGCTCTTGATTTTTCTGCTTGTGAAAACACCTGAAATTCATCGAAATCATTTAATAGTGGAAACAGTTATTTCTTCCTTGAGCCTTTTTGACCTTATAAAAACATAAAGTTAATTATTGTCGATGAAGAGCATGATTCGTCTTTCAAAAATAAGAACAGGAAATTATATACATACAATGCTCGAGATATGGCGATAATTTTAGCCAAATTTGAAAATATTCCGATCATTTTATCATCGACTTCTCCACTGTTTGAAAGGATCCATCATGTTAATAACGGGAATTGCAATCACGTGATGTTAACTAAGCGATTTGATGATGCAAATGGAACAGGCTATTAACGATACCTACAAGGAAGGGCTTTCTCCCACAATAATATGTTAATTTTGTTATATAGAACAGGATAATTTATTTTTGTTAATTTTTTAAAGATTATTTGAGTAGTCTCACCGAAATATTTGTTTATAATAATAGATTTTAATTGTTAATTCGTCCACCGATAAGTTAAGATAGAGTTTGAATAAAGTTTATATATTGGGAAAAATAACGCTTTTTTTCCACCTTCACCGACGCGAACCCCAGTGTTACATTTTTCTAAACTGCAGAGGAAAGACGCAACTAGCAAGCAATTCGTAAAATTGTAGATATGAAATTCGGCAGGGAGCGAACAGCTCGCTTTGCCAGTCCAGTTCTCTATAAGCGCATATCCTCTCTGTCCGACTAACTTGCGCTCTATACGTGTATTTTCGATTGGTCTGGTTCCCTAGCGTCTAACACGTCCATTTCAAGTCTAAACGTCTTACGAGCTCAAATAGACTTCTTTAAGACATCTTATTCCAGACGTTGAAACGACGCCCGAAACAAGATTATTTAAAGGCGTCTGTTTCGAAACATCTTTAAGACACTTGAAATATGTTTTTGTAGGTGTACACGGTACATTTCTGACGTGTTGTGTTTACAAGGCCTAGACGAGAATGCGTTGTCGGGCAGCAGGGATAGCAAGAGATTCTGCAGAAAAGGCACATATTACAACAAACATTTGATGAATTAATCAAGTTTTTTGTTTTTATTGCCCATACATATATACTATTGCTAATTTAATAATTGACATAACTTTGACATAACCCTACATGTAGTCCCTATTTCTACTTTTCCTACAAATGGTCTGCAAACGACCTCTAATAATGAATAAACGTGCAGACGATTTTTATTATTGTCATTGAAATTACTGATTTCACCCTTGACTCATCCTCGACCTCTGTCCTTGCCGCATCATATTTGAACTTTTGCCTCGTCGCATCATCTTCAAAACGAAATGTTAGATATATTAAGGGACCTGAACACTTTGAAATTGAAAAAAAAAATCGAATTTTTCTTCTTCAGCTATAGTAATTTCAGTATCCAGGTAAGGTTTGCTGCTGTGGATGGAAACTCTCGTAACGAGAGTTTCGTAATAACGGCAATATCTTTCCCTTCTTTTGTCTTTTTCGTCAGCTAAAAAGGCTTTTCTTTATCTTTACGTGTTAATCCACCATATGTCAACTTGTTAATAATGTCGTTTTTATTAGCATTTCTCAATGTTTTCATATAATGTTTCTCCTATGATAGTTGTACAATGAAAATTTGCAATCTTGTAAAATCTATGAAAATTTGTAAGAGTATAAAAATTCTTCTAATTTGACTGCATTCAGGAACTCGCGATACAATTCCGAAATAAACAGTGAGACTATTTGTTGGTTTACGAAAATATCTACAATTGTTGCAGTAAACGTTGCTGAGCGATATACTTGTTTATGTATAGGTTCCGCATATAAGTTTTTGAGTCTTTTCGTATAGCTTCTAGGTTCGACCTTTCAATTTGCCTCTAAGCACAGGAACTCCTTAGAAATCAAACTTTCGAAGTGTATATTATTTTTCTTACATTGACGTAGGCTTTAGATTCTGCAATCTCGGTCTTGCAACCTGCTCTTCTGTCCAACCTTTTGTCCCAACACAAATCATCATATTTGGAAATCTTTTTGATTAATTTCTTAAGCTTATTATGCAAAAACTTCATTGTTACAGCAATCAGGTTCGTTTCGTTCTTCTCTTTGAGCATTTGGTAGACTTTCAGATCCAAATCTTTCTCAATTTTCTGAAAAAACCTATCATTAGATTTTCTTCAAAATACCATAATCTTGCTTAAATAACGTTTTTATATAGGGATTAAGCATTTAGAACGAAATCTAATGTCAGAAAATGGCACTTTACTATTGTGATTCTTCGGCTTCTTCAATTTTCTGAAAGACTCTATCATTAGATTTTTTAAATACGAGAATCTTGTTTATATAACGATTTTACATTAGAATAAAGTTTTTAGAACGAAATGTAATGTCAGAAAAAGGCGCTTTACTCTAGTGTTTTTTCGGTTTTCTCAAATTTCTGAAAAAACCTAACATTAGATTTTCTTCAAGGTACGATATTCTTGCTTATATAACGTTTTTATATAGGGATTAAGCTATTAGAACGAAATCTAATGTCAGAAAATGGCGCTTTACTCTAGTGATTTTTCGGTTTTTTCAAATGTCTGAAAGAATCTATCATTAGATTTTCTTCAAAGTCCGATATTCTTGCATAAATAGCGTTTTTACATAGGGATTAAGCATTTAGAACGAAATCTAATGTCAGAAAATGGCACTTTCCTCTTATGATTTTACGGTCTTTTCAATTTTCTGAAAAAACCTGTCATTAGATTTTTTTAAATACGAGAATCTGGCTAAGCTAACGATTCTACATTAGAATTAAGTATTTAGAACGAAATCTAAAGTCAGAAAATGGCGGTTTACTGTAGTGATTTTTCGGTTTTTTCAAATTTCTGTAAAAACCTATCATTAGATTTTCTTCAAAATACCATAATCTTGCTTAAATAACGTTTTTATATAGGGATTAAGCATTTAGAACGAAATCTAATGTCAGAAAATGGAACTTTACTCTCGTGATTTTACGGTTTTTTCAATTTTCTGAAAGAACCAATTATTAGATATACTTCAAAATACGATATTCTTGCTTCAATAACGTTTTTACATAGGGATTAAGCATTTAGAACGAAATATAATGTCAGAAAATGGCACTTTACTCTAGTGATTTTTCGGTTTTTTCAATTTTCTGAAAAAACCTATCATTATTGATATACTTCAAAATACAATATTCTTGCTAAAATAATGTTTTTATATAGGGATTGAGCATTTAGAACGAAATCTAATGTCAGAAAATGGCACTTTACTCTTGTGATTTTAAGGTTTTTTCAATTTTCTGAAAAAACCTATCATTATAGATATACTTCAAAATACGATATTCTTGCTTAAATAACGTTTCTACATAGGGATGAAGCATTTAGAACGAAATCTACTGTCAGAAAATGGCACTTTACTCTTGTGATTTTTCGGTTTTTTCAATTTTCTGAAAAAACCTATCATTATAGATATACTTCAAAATACGATATTCTTGCTTAAATAACGTTTTTACATAGGGATGAAGCATTTAGAACGAAATCTAATGTCAGAAAATGGCACTTTACTCTTGTGATCTTACGGTTTTTTCAATTTTCTGAAAAAACGTATCATTATAGATATACTTCAAAATACGATATTCTTGCTTAAATAACGTTTTTACATAGGGATTGAGCATTTAGAACGAAATCTAATGTCAGAAAATGGCACTTTACTCTTGTGACTTTACGGTTTTTTCAATTTTCTGAAAAAACCTATCACTATTGATATACTTCAAAATACGATATTCTTGTTAAAATCACGTTTTTATATATGGATTGAGCATTTAGAACGAAATCTAATGTCAGAAAATGGAACTTTACTCTCGTGATTTTACGGTTTTTTGAATTTTCTGAAAGAACCTATCATTAGATATACTTCAAAATACGATATTCTTGCTTCAATAACGTTTTTACATAGGGATGGAGCATTTAGAACGAAATCTAATGTCAGAAAATGGCACTTTACTCTTGTGATTTTTCGGTTTTCTCAATTTTCTGAAGAAACCTATCATTAGATTTTCTTCAAAATACCATAATCTTGCTTAAATAACGTTTTTATATAGGGATTAAGCATTTAGAACGAAATCTAATGTCAGAAAATGGAACTTTACTCTCGTGATTTTACGGTTTTTTGAATTTTCTGAAAGAACCTATCATTAGATATACTTCAAAATACGATATTCTTGCTTCAATAACGTTTTTACATAGGGATTAAGCATTTAGAACGAAATCTAATGTCAGAAAATGGCATTTTACTCTAGCGATTTTTCGGTTTTTTCAATTTTCTCAAAAAACGTATAATTAGATTTACCTCAAACTACGATATTCTTGCTTAAATAACACTTTTACATAGGGATTAAGCATTTAGAACGAAATCTAATGTCAGAAAATGGCACTTTCCTCTTATGATTTTACGGTTTTTTCAATTTTCTGAAAAAACCTGTCATTAGATTTTCTTCAATACGAGAATCTGGCTTAGCTAACGATTTTACATTAGAACTAAGTATTTAGAACGAAATGTAATGTCAGAAAATGGAACTTTACTCTCGTGATTTTACGGTTTTTTCAATTTTCTCAAAGAACCTATTATTAGATATACTTCAAAATACGATATTCTTGCTTCAATAACGTTTTTACATAGGGATGAAGCATTTAGAACGAAATCTAATGTCAGAAAATGGCACTTTACTCTAGCGGTTTTTCGGTTTTTTCAATTTTCTGAAAAAACCTATAATTAGATTTACCTCAAACTACGATATTCTTGCTTAAATAACACTTTTACATAGGAATTAAGCATTTAGAACGAAATCTAATGTCAGAAAATGGCACTTTACTCTTGTGATTTTACGGTTTTTTCAATTTTCTGAAAAAACCTATCATTATAGATATACTTCAAAATACGATATTCTTGCTTAAATAACGTTTCTACATAGGGATGAAGCATTTAGAACGAAATCTAATGTCAGAAAATGGCACTTTCCTCTTATGATTTTACGGTTTTTTCAATTTTCTGAAAAAACCTGTCATTAGATTTTCTTAAATACGAGAATCTAGCTTAGCTAACGATTTTACATTAGAACTAAGTATTTAGAACGAAATCTAAAGTCAGAAAATGGCGGTTTACTGTAGTGATTTTTCGGTTTTTCAACTTTCTGTAAAAACCTATCATTAGATTTTCTTCAAAATACGATATTATTGCTTAAATAACGTTTTTACATAGGGATTAAGCATTTAGAACGAAATCTAATGTCAGAAAATGGCACTTTACTCTTGTGATTTTTCGGTTTTTTCAATTTTCTGAAAAAACCTATCATTATAGATATACTTCAAAATACGATATTCTTGCTTAAATAACGTTTTTACATAGGGATGAAGCATTTAGAACGAAATGTAATGTCAGAAAATGGAACTTTACTCTCGTGATTTTACGGTTTTTTCAATTTTCTGAAAGAACCTATAATTAGATTTACCTCAAACTACGATATTCTTGCTTAAATAACACTTTTACATAGGAATTATGCATTTAGAACGAAATCTAATGTCAGAAAATGGCACTTTACTCTTGTGATTTTACGGTTTTTTCAATTTTCTGAAAAAACCTATCATTATAGATATACTTCAAAATACGATATTCTTGCTTAAATAACGTTTTTACATAGGGATTGAGCATTTAGAACGAAATCTAATGTCAGAAAATGGCACTTTACTCTTGTGATTTTACGGTTTTTTCAATTTTCTGAAAAAACCTATCATTATAGATATACCTCAAGATACGATATTCTTGCTTACATAACGTTTTTACATAGGGATTAACCATTTAGAACGAAATCTAATGTCAGAAAATGGCACTTTACTCTTGTGATTTTTCGGTTTTTTCAAATGTCTGTAAAAACCTATTCTTAGACTTCCTTCCAGGTACAATATTGTTGCTTAAATAACGTTTTTACATAGAGATTAAGCATTTAGAACGAAATCTAATGTGAGAAAATGGCACTTTACTCTTGTGATTTTACGGTTTTTTCAATTTTCTGAAAAAACCTATCATTATAGATATACTTCAAGATACGATATTCTTGCTTACATAACGTTTTTACATAGGGATGAAGCATTTAGAACGAAATGTAATGTCAGAAAATGGCACTTTACTCTTGTGATTTTTCGGTTTTTTCAATTTTCTGAAAAAACGTATCATTATAGATATACTTCAAAATACGATATTCTTGCTTAAATAACGTTTTTACATAGGGATGAAGCATTTAGAACGAAATCTAATGTCAGAAAATGGCACTTTACGCTAGCGATTTTTCGGTCTTTTCAATTTTCTGAAAAAACCTATAATTAGATTTACCTCAAACTACGATATTCTTGCATAAATAACACTTTTACATAGGGATTAAGCATTTAGAACGAAATCTAATGTCAGAAAATGGCACTTACCTCTTATGATTTTACGGTTTTTTGAATTTTCTGAAAAAACCTGTCATTAGATTTTCTTAAATACGAGAATCTGGCTTAGCTAACGATTTTACATTAGAACTAAGTATTTAGAACGAAATGTAATGTCAGAAAATGGAACTTTACTCTCGTGATTTTACGGTTTTTTCAATTTTCTGAAAGAACCTATTATTAGATATACTTCAAAATACGATATTCTTGCTTCAATAACGTTTTTACATAGGGATGAAGCATTTAGAACGAAATCTAATGTCAGAAAATGGCACTTTACTCTAGCGGTTTTTCGGTTTTTTCAATTTTCTGAAAAAACCTATAATTAGATTTACCTCAAACTACGATATTCTTGCTTAAATAACACTTCTACATAGGAATTAAGCATTTAGAAATGGCACTTTACTCTTGTGATTTTACGGTTTTTTCAATTTTCTGAAAAAACCTATCATTATAGATATACTTCAAGATACGATATTCTTGCTTACATAACGTTTTTACATAGGGATGAAGCATTTAGAACGAAATGTAACGTCAGAAAATGGCACTTTACTCTTGTGATTTTTCGGCTTCTTCAATTTTCTGAAAAGACCTATCATTATTGATATACTTCAAAATACGATATTCTTGCTTCAATAACGATTTTACATAGGGATTAAATATTTAGAACGAAATCTAATGTCAGAAAATGGCACTTTACTCTTGTGATTTTTCGGTTTTTTCAAATGTCTGTAAAAACCTATTCTTAGACTTCCTTCCAGGTACAATATTGTTGCTTAAATAACGTTTTTACATAGAGATTAAGCATTTAGAACGAAATCTAATGTCAGAAAATGGCACTTTACTCTTGTGATTTTTCGGTTTTTTCAATTTTCTGAAAAAACCTATCATTATAGATATACTTCAAAATACGATATTCTTGCTTAAATAACGTTTTTACATAGGGATGAAGCATTTAGAACGAAATCTAATGTCAGAAAATGGCACTTTACTCTTGTGATTTTTCGGTTTTTTCAATTTTCTGAAAAGACCTATCATTATTGATATACTTCAAAATACGATATTCTTGCTTCAATAACGATTTTACATAGGGATTAAACATTTAGAACGAAATCTAATGTCAGAAAATGGCACTTTACTCTTGTGATTTTTCGGTTTTTTCAAATGTCTGTAAAAACCTATTCTTAGACTTCCTTCCAGGTACAATATTGTTGCTTAAATAACGTTTTTACATAGAGATTAAGCATTTAGAACGAAATCTAATGTCAGAAAATGGCACTTTACGCTAGCGATTTTTAGGTCTTTTCAATTTTCTGAAAAAACCTATAATTAGATTTACCTCAAACTACGATATTCTTGCATAAATAACACTTTTACATAGGGATTAAGCATTTAGAACGAAATCTAATGTCAGAAAATGGCACTTTCCTCTTATGATTTTACGGTTTCTTGAATTTTCTGAAAAAACCTGTCATTAGATTTTCTTAAATACGAGAATCTGGCTTAGCTAACGATTTTACATTAGAACTAAGTATTTAGAACGAAATGTAATGTCAGAAAATGGAACTTTACTCTCGTGATTTTACGGTTTTTTCAATTTTCTGAAAGAACCTATTATTAGATATACTTCAAAATACGATATTCTTGCTTCAATAACGTTTTTACATAGGGATGAAGCATTTAGAACGAAATCTAATGTCAGAAAATGGCACTTTACTCTAGCGGTTTTTCGGTTTTTTCAATTTTCTGAAAAAACCTATAATTAGATTTACCTCAAACTACGATATTCTTGCTTAAATAACACTTCTACATAGGAATTAAGCATTTAGAACGAAATCTAATGTCAGAAAATGGCACTTTACTCTTGTGATTTTTCGGTTTTTTCAATTTTCTGAAAAAACCTATCATTATAGATATACTTCAAAATACGATATTCTTGCTTAAATAACGTTTCTACATAGGGATGAAGCATTTAGAACGAAATCTAATGTCAGAAAATGGCACTTTCCTCTTATGATTTTACGGTTTTTTCAATTTTCTGAAAAAACCTGTCATTAGATTTTCTTAAATACGAGAATCTAGCTTAGCTAACGATTTTACATTAGAACTAAGTATTTAGAACGAAATCTAAAGTCAGTAAATAGCGGTTTACTGTAGTGATTTTTCGGTTTTTTCAAATTTCTGTAAAAACCTATCATTAGATTTTCTTCAAAATACGATATTATTGCTTAAATAACGTTTTTACATAGGGATGAAGCATTTAGAACGAAATCTAATGTCAGAAAATGGCACTTTACTCTTGTGATTTTACGGTTTTTTCAATTTTCTGAAAAAACCTATCATTATAGATATACTTCAAGATACGATATTCTTGCTTACATAACGTTTTTACATAGGGATGAAGCATTTAGAACGAAATGTAACGTCAGAAAATGGCACTTTACTCTTGTGATTTTTCGGCTTCTTCAATTTTCTGAAAACATCTCTCATTAGATTTTTTTAAATACGAGAATCTTGCTTAACTAACGATTTTACATTAGAATTAAGTATTTAGAACGAAATCTAAAGTCAGAAAATGGCGCTTTACTCTCGTGATTTTTCGGTTTTTTCAACTTTCTGTAAAAACCTATCATTAGATTTTCTTCAAAATACGATATTCTTGCTTAAATAACGTTTTTACATAGGGATTAAGCATTTAGAACGAAATCTAATGTCAGAAAATGGCACTTTACTCTTGTGATTTTTCGGTTTTTCCAATTTTCTGAAAAAACCTATCATTATAGATATACTTCAAAATACGATATTCTTGCTTAAATAACGTTTTTACATAGGGATGAAGCATTTAGAACGAAATCTAATGTCAGAAAATGGCACTTTACTCTTGTGATTTTTCGGTTTTTTCAATTTTCTGAAAAGGCCTATCATTATTGATATACTTCAAAATACGATATTCTTGCTTCAATAACGATTTTACATAGGGATTAAACATTTAGAACGAAATCTAATGTCAGAAAATGGCACTTTACTCTTGTGATTTTTCGGTTTTATCAAATGTCTGTAAAAACCTATTCTTAGACTTCCTTCCAGGTACAATATTGTTGCTTAAATAACGTTTTTACATAGAGATTAAGCATTTAGAACGAAATCTGATGTCAGAAAATGGCACTTTACGCTAGCGATTTTTAGGTCTTTTCAATTTTCTGAAAAAACCTATAATTAGATTTACCTCAAACTACGATATTCTTGCATAAATAACACTTTTACATAGGGATTAAGCATTTAGAACGAAATCTAATGTCAGAAAATGGCACTTTCCTCTTATGATTTTACGGTTTTTTGAATTTTCTGAAAAAACCTGTCATTAGATTTTCTTAAATACGAGAATCTGGCTTAGCTAACGATTTTACATTAGAACTAAGTATTTAGAACGAAATGTAATGTCAGAAAATGGAACTTTACTCTCGTGATTTTACGGTTTTTTCAATTTTCTGAAAGAACCTATTATTAGATATACTTCAAAATACGATATTCTTGCTTAAATAACACTTCTACATAGGAATTAAGCATTTAGAACGAAATCTAATGTCAGAAAATGGCACTTTACTCTTGTGATTTTTCGGATTTTTCAAATTTCTGAAAGGACCTATCATTATTGATATACTTTAAAATACGATATTCTTGCTTCAATAACGTTTTTACATAGGGATTAAACATTTAGAACGAAATCTAATGTCAGAAAATGGCACTTTACTCTTGTGATTTCTCGGTTTTTTCAAATGTCTGTAAAAACCTATTCTTAGACTTCCTTTCAGGTACAATATTGTTGCTTAAATAACGTTTTTACATAGAGATTAAGCATTTAGAACGAAATCTAATGTCAGAAAATGGCACTTTACTCTTGTGATTTTACGGTTTCTTCAATTTTCTGAATAAACCTATCATTATAGATATACTTCAAGATACGATATTCTTGCTTACATAACGTTTTTACATAGGGATGAAGCATTTAGAACGAAATGTAATGTCAGAAAATGGCACTTTACTCTTGTGATTTTTCGGTTTTTTCAATTTTCTGAGAAAACGTATCATTATAGATATACTTCAAAATACGATATTCTTGCTTAAATAACGTTTTTACATAGGGATGAAGCATTTAGAACGAAATCTAATGTGAGAAAATGGCACTTTACGCTAGCGATTTTTCGGTCTTTTCAATTTTCTGAAAAAACCTATAATTAGATTTACCTCAAACTACGATATTCTTGCATAAATAACACTTTTACATAGGGATTAAGCATTTAGAACGAAATCTAATGTCAGAAAATGGCACTTTCCTCTTATGATTTTACGGTTTTTTGAATTTTCTGAAAAAACTTGTCATTAGATTTTCTTAAATACGAGAATCTGGCTTAGCTAACGATTTTACATTAGAACTAAGTATTTAGAACGAAATGTAATGTCAGAAAATGGAACTTTACTCTCGTGACTTTACGGTTTTTTCAATTTTCTGAAAGAACCTATAATTAGATTTACCTCAAACTACGATATTCTTGCTTAAATAACACTTTTACATAGGAATTAAGCATTTAGAACGAAATCTAATGTCAGAAAATGGCACTTTACTCTTGTGATTTTACGGTTTTTTCAATTTTCTGAAAAAACCTATCATTATAGATATACTTCAAAATACGATATTCTTGCTTAAATAACGTTTCTACATAGGGATGAAGCATTTAGAACGAAATCTAATGTCAGAAAATGGCACTTTCCTCTTATGATTTTACGGTTTTTTCAATTTTCTGAAAAAACCTGTCATTAGATTTTCTTAAATACGAGAATCTAGCTTAGCTAACGATTTTACATTAGAACTAAGTATTTAGAACGAAATCTAAAGTCAGAAAATGGCGGTTTACTGTAGTGATTTTTCGGTTTTTCAACTTTCTGTAAAAACCTATGATTAGATTTTCTTCAAAATACGATATTCTTGCTTAAATAACGTTTTTACATAGGGATTAAGCATTTAGAACGAAATCTAATGTCAGAAAATGGCACTTTACTCTTGTGATTTTTCGGTTTTTTCAATTTTCTGAAAAAACCTATCATTATAGATATACTTCAAAATACGATATTCTTGCTTAAATAACGTTTTTACATAGGGATGAAGCATTTAGAACGAAATCTAATGTCAGAAAATGACACTTTACTCTTGTGATTTTTCGGATTTTTCAATTTTCTGAAAGGACCTATCATTATTGATATACTTTAAAATACGATATTCTTGCTTCAATAACGTTTTTACATAGGGATTAAACATTTAGAACGAAATCTAATGTCAGAAAATGGCACTTTACTCTTGTGATTTTTCGGTTTTTTCAAATGTCTGTAAAAACCTATTCTTAGACTTCCTTCCAGGTACAATATTGTTGCTTAAATAACGTTTTTACATAGAGATTAAGCATTTAGAACGAAATCTAATGTCAGAAAATGGCACTTTACTCTTGTGATTTTAGGGTTTCTTCAATTTTCTGAATAAACCTATCATTATAGATATACTTCAAGATACGATATTCTTGCTTACATAACGTTTTTACATAGGGATGAAGCATTTAGAACGAAATGTAATGTCAGAAAATGGCACTTTACTCTTGTGATTTTTCGGTTTTTTCAATTTTCTGAAAAAACGTATCATTATAGATATACTTCAAAATACGATATTCTTGCTTAAATAACGTTTTTACATAGGGATGAAGCATTTAGAACGAAATCTAATGTCAGAAAATGGCACTTTACGCTAGCGATTTTTCGGTCTTTTCAATTTTCTGAAAAAACCTATAATTAGATTTACCTCAAACTACGATATTCTTGCATAAATAACACTTTTACATAGGGATTAAGCATTTAGAACGAAATCTAATGTCAGAAAATGGCACTTTCCTCTTATGATTTTACGGTTTTTTGAATTTTCTGAAAAAACTTGTCATTAGATTTTCTTAAATACGAGAATCTGGCTTAGCTAACGATTTTACATTAGAACTAAGTATTTAGAACGAAATGTAATGTCAGAAAATGGAACTTTACTCTCGTGATTTTACGGTTTTTTCAATTTTCTGAAAGAACCTATAATTAGATTTACCTCAAACTACGATATTCTTGCTTAAATAACACTTTTACATAGGAATTAAGCATTTAGAACGAAATCTAATGTCAGAAAATGGCACTTTACTCTTGTGATTTTACGGTTTTTTCAATTTTCTGAAAAAACCTATCATTATAGATATACTTCAAAATACGATATTCTTGCTTAAATAACGTTTTTACATAGGGATTGAGCATTTAGAACGAAATCTAATGTCAGAAAATGGCACTTTACTCTTGTGATTTTACGGTTTTTTCAATTTTCTGAAAAAACCTATCATTATAGATATACCTCAAGATACGATATTCTTGCTTACATAACGTTTTTACATAGGGATTAACCATTTAGAACGAAATCTAATGTCAGAAAATGGCACTTTACTCTTGTGATTTTTCGGTTTTTTCAAATGTCTGTAAAAACCTATTCTTAGACTTCCTTCCAGGTACAATATTGTTGCTTAAATAACGTTTTTACATAGAGATTAAGCATTTACAACGAAATCTAATGTGAGAAAATGGCACTTTACTCTTGTGATTTTACGGTTTTTTCAATTTTCTGAAAAAACCTATCATTATAGATATACTTCAAGATACGATATTCTTGCTTACATAACGTTTTTACATAGGGATGAAGCATTTAGAACGAAATGTAATGTCAGAAAATGGCACTTTACTCTTGTGATTTTTCGGTTTTTTCAATTTTCTGAAAAAACGTATCATTATAGATATACTTCAAAATACGATATTCTTGCTTAAATAACGTTTTTACATAGGGATGAAGCATTTAGAACGAAATCTAATGTCAGAAAATGGCACTTTACGCTAGCGATTTTTCGGTCTTTTCAATTTTCTGAAAAAACCTATAATTAGATTTACCTCAAACTACGATATTCTTGCATAAATAACACTTTTACATAGGGATTAAGCATTTAGAACGAAATCTAATGTCAGAAAATGGCACTTTCCTCTTATGATTTTACGGTTTTTTGAATTTTCTGAAAAAACCTGTCATTAGATTTTCTTAAATACGAGAATCTGGCTTAGCTAACGATTTTACATTAGAACTAAGTATTTAGAACGAAATGTAATGTCAGAAAATGGAACTTTACTCTCGTGATTTTACGGTTTTTTCAATTTTCTGAAAGAACCTATTATTAGATATACTTCCAAATACGATATTCTTGCTTCAATAACGTTTTTACATAGGGATGAAGCATTTAGAACGAAATCTAATGTCAGAAAATGGCACTTTACTCTAGCGGTTTTTCGGTTTTTTCAATTTTCTGTAAAAACCTATCATTAGATTTTCTTCAAAATACGATATTATTGCTTAAATAACGTTTTTACATAGGGATGAAGCATTTAGAACGAAATCTAATGTCAGAAAATGGCACTTTACTCTTGTGATTTTACGGTTTTTTCAATTTTCTGAAAAAACCTATCATTATAGATATACTTCAAGATACGATATTCTTGCTTACATAACGTTTTTACATAGGGATGAAGCATTTAGAACGAAATCTAATGTCAGAAAATGGCACTTTACTCTTGTGATTTTTCGGTTTTCTCAATTTTCTGAAAAAACCTATCATTAGATTTTCTGCAAAATACCATAATCTTGCTTAAATAACGTTTTTATATAGGGATTGAGCATTTAGAACGAAATGTAATGTCAGAAAATGGCACTTTACTCTTGTGATTTTTCGGCTTCTTCAATTTTCTGAAAACACCTCTCATTAGATTTTTTTAAATACAAGAATCTTGCTTAACTAACGATTTTACATTAGAATTAAGTATTTAGAACGAAATCTAAAGTCAGAAAATGGCGCTTTACTCTCGTGATTTTTCGGTTTTTTCAACTTTCTGTAAAAACCTATCATTAGATTTTCTTCAAAATACGATATTCTTGCTTAAATAACGTTTTTACATAGGGATTAATCATTTAGAACGAAATCTAATGTCAGAAAATGGCACTTTACTCTTGTGATTTTTCGGTTTTTTCAATTTTCTGAAAAGACCTATCATTATTGATATACTTCAAAATACGATATTCTTGCTTCAATAACGATTTTACATAGGGATTAAACATTTAGAACGAAATCTAATGTCAGAAAATGGCACTTTACTCTTGTGATTTTTCGGTTTTTTCAAATGTCTGTAAAAACCTATTCTTAGACTTCCTTCCAGGTACAATATTGTTGCTTAAATAACGTTTTTACATAGAGATTAAGCATTTAGAACGAAATCTAATGACAGAAAATGGCACTTTACTCTTGTGATTTTACGGTTTTTTCAATTTTCTGAAAAAACCTATCATTATAGATATACTTCAAAATACGATATTCTTGCTTAAATAACGTTTTTACATAGGGATTGAGCATTTAGAACGAAATCTAATGTCAGAAAATGGCACTTTACTCTTGTGATTTTACGATTTTTTCAATTTTCTGAAAAAACCTATCATTATAGATATACCTCAAGATACGATATTCTTGCTTACATAACGTTTTTACATAGGGATTAACCATTTAGAACGAAATCTAATGTCAGAAAATGGCACTTTACTCTTGTGATTTTTCGGTTTTTTCAAATGTCTGTAAAAACCTATTCTTAGACTTCCTTCCAGGTACAATATTGTTGCTTAAATAACGTTTTTACATAGAGATTAAGCATTTAGAACGAAATCTAATGTGAGAAAATGGCACTTTACTCTTGTGATTTTACGGTTTTTTCAATTTTCTGAAAAAACCTATCATTATAGATATACTTCAAGATACGATATTCTTGCTTACATAACGTTTTTACATAGGGCTGAAGCATTTAGAACGAAATGTAATGTCAGAAAATGGCACTTTACTCTTGTGATTTTTCGGTTTTTTCAATTTTCTGAAAAAACGTATCATTATAGATATACTTCAAAATACGATATTCTTGCTTAAATAACGTTTTTACATAGGGATGAAGCATTTAGAACGAAATCTAATGTCAGAAAATGGCACTTTACGCTAGCGATTTTTCGGTCTTTTCAATTTTCTGAAAAAACCTATAATTAGATTTACCTCAAACTACGATATTCTTGCATAAATAACACTTTTACATAGGGATTAAGCATTTAGAACGAAATCTAATGTCAGAAAATGGCACTTTCCTCTTATGATTTTACGGTTTTTTGAATTTTCTGAAAAAACCTGTCATTAGATTTTCTTAAATACGAGAATCTGGCTTAGCTAACGATTTTACATTAGAACTAAGTATTTAGAACGAAATGTAATGTCAGAAAATGGAACTTTACTCTCGTGATTTTACGGTTTTTTCAATTTTCTGAAAGAACCTATTATTAGATATACTTCAAAATACGATATTCTTGCTTCAATAACGTTTTTACATAGGGATGAAGCATTTAGAACGAAATCTAATGTCAGAAAATGGCACTTTATTCTAGCGGTTTTTCGGTTTTTTCAATTTTCTGAAAGGACCTATCATTATTGATATACTTTAAAATACGATATTCTTGCTTCAATAACGTTTTTACATAGGGATTAAACATTTAGAACGAAATCTAATGTCAGAAAATGGCACTTTACTCTTGTGATTTTACGGTTTCTTCAATTTTCTGAATAAACCTATCATTATAGATATACTTCAAGATACGATATTCTTGCTTACATAACGTTTTTACATAGGGATGAAGCATTTAGAACGAAATGTAATGTCAGAAAATGGCACTTTACTCTTGTGATTTTTCGGTTTTTTCAATTTTCTGAGAAAACGTATCATTATAGATATACTTCAAAATACGATATTCTTGCTTAAATAACGTTTTTACATAGGGATGAAGCATTTAGAACGAAATCTAATGTGAGAAAATGGCACTTTACGCTAGCGATTTTTCGGTCTTTTCAATTTTCTGAAAAAACCTATAATTAGATTTACCTCAAACTACGATATTCTTGCATAAATAACACTTTTACATAGGGATTAAGCATTTAGAACGAAATCTAATGTCAGAAAATGGCACTTTCCTCTTATGATTTTACGGTTTTTTGAATTTTCTGAAAAAACTTGTCATTAGATTTTCTTAAATACGAGAATCTGGCTTAGCTAACGATTTTACATTAGAACTAAGTATTTAGAACGAAATGTAATGTCAGAAAATGGAACTTTACTCTCGTGACTTTACGGTTTTTTCAATTTTCTGAAAGAACCTATAATTAGATTTACCTCAAACTACGATATTCTTGCTTAAATAACACTTTTGCATAGGAATTAAGCATTTAGAACGAAATCTAATGTCAGAAAATGGCACTTTACTCTTGTGATTTTACGGTTTTTTCAATTTTCTGAAAAAACCTATCATTATAGATATACTTCAAAATACGATATTCTTGCTTAAATAACGTTTCTACATAGGGATGAAGCATTTAGAACGAAATCTAATGTCAGAAAATGGCACTTTCCTCTTATGATTTTACGGTTTTTTCAATTTTCTGAAAAAACCTGTCATTAGATTTTCTTAAATACGAGAATCTAGCTTAGCTAACGATTTTACATTAGAACTAAGTATTTAGAACGAAATCTAAAGTCAGAAAATGGCGGTTTACTGTAGTGATTTTTCGGTTTTTCAACTGTCTGTAAAAACCTATGATTAGATTTTCTTCAAAATACGATATTCTTGCTTAAATAACGTTTCTACATAGGGATGAAGCATTTAGAACGAAATCTAATGTCAGAAAATGGCACTTTCCTCTTATGATTTTACGGTTTTTTCAATTTTCTGAAAAAACCTGTCATTAGATTTTCTTAAATACGAGAATCTAGCTTAGCTAACGATTTTACATTAGAACTAAGTATTTAGAACGAAATCTAAAGTCAGTAAATGGCGGTTTACTGTAGTGATTTTTCGGTTTTTTCAAATTTCTGTAAAAACCTATCATTAGATTTTCTTCAAAATACGATATTATTGCTTAAATAACGTTTTTACATAGGGATGAAGCATTTAGAACGAAATCTAATGTCAGAAAATGGCACTTTACTCTTGTGATTTTACGGTTTTTTCAATTTTCTGAAAAAACCTATCATTATAGATATACTTCAAGATACGATATTCTTGCTTACATAACGTTTTTACATAGGGATGAAGCATTTAGAACGAAATGTAACGTCAGAAAATGGCACTTTACTCTTGTGATTTTTCGGCTTCTTCAATTTTCTGAAAACATCTCTCATTAGATTTTTTTAAATACGAGAATCTTGCTTAACTAACGATTTTACATTAGAATTAAGTATTTAGAACGAAATCTAAAGTCAGAAAATGGCGCTTTACTCTCGTGATTTTTCGGTTTTTTCAACTTTCTGTAAAAACCTATCATTAGATTTTCTTCAAAATACGATATTCTTGCTTAAATAACGTTTTTACATAGGGATTAAGCATTTAGAACGAAATCTAATGTCAGAAAATGGCACTTTACTCTTGTGATTTTTCGGTTTTTTCAAATGTCTGTAAAAACCTATTCTTAGACTTCCTTCCAGGTACAATATTGTTGCTTAAATAACGTTTTTACATAGAGATTAAGCATTTAGAACGAAATCTAATGTCAGAAAATGGCACTTTACGCTAGCGATTTTTAGGTCTTTTCAATTTTCTGAAAAAACCTATAATTAGATTTACCTCAAACTACGATATTCTTGCATAAATAACACTTTTACATAGGGATTAAGCATTTAGAACGAAATCTAATGTCAGAAAATGGCACTTTCCTCTTATGATTTTACGGTTTTTTGAATTTTCTGAAAAAACCTGTCATTAGATTTTCTTAAATACGAGAATCTGGATTAGCTAACGATTTTACATTAGAACTAAGTATTTAGAACGAAATGTAATGTCAGAAAATGGAACTTTACTCTCGTGATTTTACGGTTTTTTCAATTTTCTGAAAGAACCTATTATTAGATATACTTCAAAATACGATATTCTTGCTTCAATAACGTTTTTACATAGGGATGAAGCATTTAGAACGAAATCTAATGTCAGAAAATGGCACTTTACTCTAGCGGTTTTTCGGTTTTTTCAATTTTCTGAAAAAACCTATAATTAGATTTACCTCAAACTACGATATTCTTGCTTAAATAACACTTCTACATAGGAATTAAGCATTTAGAACGAAATCTAATGTCAGAAAATGGCACTTTACTCTTGTGATTTTTCGGTTTTTTCAATTTTCTGAAAAAACCTATCATTATAGATATACTTCAAAATACGATATTCTTGCTTAAATAACGTTTCTACATAGGGATTGAGCATTTAGAACGAAATCTAATGTCAGAAAATGGCACTTTACTCTTGTGATTTTACGGTTTTTTCAATTTTCTGAAAAAACCTATCATTATAGATATACCTCAAGATACGATATTCTTGCTTACATAACGTTTTTACATAGGGATTAACCATTTAGAACGAAATCTAATGTCAGAAAATGGCACTTTACTCTTGTGATTTTTCGGTTTTTTCAAATGTCTGTAAAAACCTATTCTTATACTTCCTTCCAGGTACAATATTGTTGCTTAAATAACGTTTTTACATAGAGATTAAGCATTTAGAACGAAATCTAATGTGAGAAAATGGCACTTTACTCTTGTGATTTTACGGTTTTTTCAATTTTCTGAAAAAACCTATCATTATAGATATACTTCAAGATACGATATTCTTGCTTACATAACGTTTTTACATAGGGATGAAGCATATAGAACGAAATGTAATGTCAGAAAATGGCACTTTACTCTTGTGATTTTTCGGTTTTTTCAATTTTCTGAAAAAACGTATCATTATAGATATACTTCAAAATACGATATTCTTGCTTAAATAACGTTTTTACATAGGGATGAAGCATTTAGAACGAAATCTAATGTCAGAAAATGGCACTTTACGCTAGCGATTTTTCGGTCTTTTCAATTTTCTGAAAAAACCTATAATTAGATTTACCTCAAACTACGATATTCTTGCATAAATAACACTTTTACATAGGGATTAAGCATTTAGAACGAAATCTAATGTCAGAAAATGGCACTTTCCTCTTATGATTTTACGGTTTTTTGAATTTTCTGAAAAAACCTGTCATTAGATTTTCTTAAATACGAGAATCTGGCTTAGCTAACGATTTTACATTAGAACTAAGTATTTAGAACGAAATGTAATGTCAGAAAATGGAACTTTACTCTCGTGATTTTACGGTTTTTTCAATTTTCTGAAAGAACCTATTATTAGATATACTTCAAAATACGATATTCTTGCTTCAATAACGTTTTTACATAGGGATGAAGCATTTAGAACGAAATCTAATGTCAGAAAATGGCACTTTACTCTAGCGGTTTTTCGGTTTTTTCAATTTTCTGAAAAAACCTATAATTAGATTTACCTCAAACTACGATATTCTTGCTTAAATAACACTTCTACATAGGAATTAAGCATTTAGAACGAAATCTAATGTCAGAAAATGGCACTTTACTCTTGTGATTTTACGGTTTTTTCAATTTTCTGAAAAAACCTATCATTATAGATATACTTCAAAATACGATATTCTTGCTTAAATAACGTTTCTACATAGGGATGAAGCATTTAGAACGAAATCTAATGTCAGAAAATGGCACTTTCCTCTTATGATTTTACGGTTTTTTCAATTTTCTGAAAAAACCTGTCATTAGATTTTCTTAAATACGAGAATCTAGCTTAGCTAACGATTTTACATTAGAACTAAGTATTTAGAACGAAATCTAAAGTCAGTAAATGGCGGTTTACTGTAGTGATTTTTCGGTTTTTTCAAATTTCTGTAAAAACCTATCATTAGATTTTCTTCAAAATACGATATTATTGCTTAAATAACGTTTTTACATAGGGATGAAGCATTTAGAACGAAATCTAATGTCAGAAAATGGCACTTTACTCTTGTGATTTTACGGTTTTTTCAATTTTCTGAAAAAACCTATCATTATAGATATACTTCAAGATACGATATTCTTGCTTACATAACGTTTTTACATAGGGATGAAGCATTTAGAACGAAATGTAACGTCAGAAAATGGCACTTTACTCTTGTGATTTTTCGGCTTCTTCAATTTTCTGAAAACATCTCTCATTAGATTTTTTTAAATACGAGAATCTTGCTTAACTAACGATTTTACATTAGAATTAAGTATTTAGAACGAAATCTAAAGTCAGAAAATGGCGCTTTACTCTCGTGATTTTTCGGTTTTTTCAACTTTCTGTAAAAACCTATCATTAGATTTTCTTCAAAATACGATATTCTTGCTTAAATAACGTTTTTACATAGGGATTAAGCATTTAGAACGAAATCTAATGTCAGAAAATGGCACTTTACTCTTGTGATTTTTCGGTTTTTTCAATTTTCTGAAAAAACCTATCATTATAGATATACTTCAAAATACGATATTTTTGCTTAAATAACGTTTTTACAAAGGGATGAAGCATTTAGAACGAAATCTAATGTCAGAAAATGGCACTTTACTCTTGTGATTTTTCGGTTTTTTCAATTTTCTGAAAAGACCTATCATTATTGATATACTTCAAAATACGATATTCTTGCTTCAATAACGATTTTACATAGGGATTAAACATTTAGAACGAAATCTAATGTCAGAAAATGGCACTTTACTCTTGTGATTTTTCGGTTTTTTCAAATGTCTGTAAAAACCTATTCTTAGACTTCCTTCCAGGTACAATATTGTTGCTTAAATAACGTTTTTACATAGAGATTAAGCATTTAGAACGAAATCTAATGTCAGAAAATGGCACTTTACGCTAGCGATTTTTAGGTCTTTTCAATTTTCTGAAAAAACCTATAATTAGATTTACCTCAAACTACGATATTCTTGCATAAATAACACTTTTACATAGGGATTAAGCATTTAGAACGAAATCTAATGTCAGAAAATGGCACTTTCCTCTTATGATTTTACGGTTTTTTGAATTTTCTGAAAAAACCTGTCATTAGATTTTCTTAAATACGAGAATCTGGCTTAGCTAACGATTTTACATTAGAACTAAGTATTTAGAACGAAATGTAATGTCAGAAAATGGAACTTTACTCTCGTGATTTTACGGTTTTTTCAATTTTCTGAAAGAACCTATTATTAGATATACTTCAAAATACGATATTCTTGCTTCAATAACGTTTTTACATAGGGATGAAGCATTTAGAACGAAATCTAATGTCAGAAAATGGCACTTTACTCTAGCGGTTTTTCGGTTTTTTCAATTTTCTGAAAAAACCTATAATTAGATTTACCTCAAACTACGATATTCTTGCTTAAATAACACTTCTACATAGGAATTAAGCATTTAGAACGAAATCTAATGTCAGAAAATGGCACTTTACTCTTGTGATTTTTCGGTTTTTTCAATTTTCTGAAAAAACCTATCATTATAGATATACTTCAAAATACGATATTCTTGCTTAAATAACGTTTCTACATAGGGATGAAGCATTTAGAACGAAATCTAATTTCAGAAAATGGCACTTTCCTCTTATGATTTTACGGTTTTTTCAATTTTCTGAAAAAACCTGTCATTAGATTTTCTTAAATACGAGAATCTAGCTTAGCTAACGATTTTACATTAGAACTAAGTATTTAGAACGAAATCTAAAGTCAGTAAATGGCGGTTTACTGTAGTGATTTTTCGGTTTTTTCAAATTTCTGTAAAAACCTATCATTAGATTTTCTTCAAAATACGATATTATTGCTTAAATAACGTTTTTACATAGGGATGAAGCATTTAGAACGAAATCTAATGTCAGAAAATGGCACTTTACTCTTGTGATTTTACGGTTTTTTCAATTTTCTGAAAAAACCTATCATTATAGATATACTTCAAGATACGATATTCTTGCTTACATAACGTTTTTACATAGGGATGAAGCATTTAGAACGAAATGTAACGTCAGAAAATGGCACTTTACTCTTGTGATTTTTCGGCTTCTTCAATTTTCTGAAAACATCTCTCATTAGATTTTTTTAAATACGAGAATCTTGCTTAACTAACGATTTTACATTAGAATTAAGTATTTAGAACGAAATCTAAAGTCAGAAAATGGCGCTTTACTCTCGTGATTTTTCGGTTTTTTCAACTTTCTGTAAAAACCTATCATTAGATTTTCTTCAAAATACGATATTCTTGCTTAAATAACGTTTTTACATAGGGATTAAGCATTTAGAAGGAAATCTAATGTCAGAAAATGGCACTTTACTCTTGTGATTTTTCGGTTTTTTCAATTTTCTGAAAAAACCTATCATTATAGATATACTTCAAAATACGATATTCTTGCTTAAATAACGTTTTTACATAGGGATGAAGCATTTAGAACGAAATCTAATGTCAGAAAATGGCACTTTACTCTTGTGATTTTTCGGTTTTTTCAATTTTCTGAAAAGACCTATCATTATTGATATACTTCAAAATACGATATTCTTGCTTCAATAACGATTGTACATAGGGATTAAACATTTAGAACGAAATCTAATGTCAGAAAATGGCACTTTACTCTTGTGATTTTTCGGTTTTTTCAAATGTCTGTAAAAACCTATTCTTAGACTTCCTTCCAGGTACAATATTGTTGCTTAAATAACGTTTTTACATAGAGATTAAGCATTTAGAACGAAATCTGATGTCAGAAAATGGCACTTTACGCTAGCGATTTTTAGGTCTTTTCAATTTTCTGAAAAAACCTATAATTAGATTTACCTCAAACTACGATATTCTTGCATAAATAACACTTTTACATAGGGATTAAGCATTTAGAACGAAATCTAATGTCAGAAAATGGCACTTTCCTCTTATGATTTTACGGTTTTTTGAATTTTCTGAAAAATCCTGTCATTAGATTTTCTTAAATACGAGAATCTGGCTTAGCTAACGATTTTACATTAGAACTAAGTATTTAGAACGAAATGTAATGTCAGAAAATGGAACTTTACTCTCGTGATTTTACGGTTTTTTCAATTTTCTGAAAGAATCTATTATTAGATATACTTCAAAATACGATATTCTTGCTTCAATAACGTTTTTACATAGGCATGATGCATTTAGAACGAAATCTAATGTGAGAAAATGGCACTTTACTCTAGCGGTTTTTCGGTTTTTTCAATTTTCTGAAAAAACCTATAATTAGATTTACCTCAAACTACGATATTCTTGCTTAAATAACGCTTTTTCATAGGGATTAAGAAGTTAGAACGAAATCTAATGTCAGAAAATGGCACTTTCCTCTTATGAATTTACGGTCTTTTCAATTTTCTGAAAAAACCTGTTATTAGATTTTCTTAAATACGAGAATCTAGCTTAGCTAACGATTTTACATTAGAACTAAGTATTTAGAACGAAATCTAATGTCAGAAAATGGCGGTTTACTGTAGTGATTTTTCGGTTTTTTCAAATTTCTGTAAAAACCTATCATTAGATTTTCTTCAAAATACGATATTATTGCTTAAATAACGTTTTTACATAGGGATGAAGCATTTAGAACGAAATCTAATGTCAGAAAATGGCACTTTACTCTTGTGATTTTACGGTTTTTTCAATTTTCTGAAAAAACCTATCATTATAGATATACTTCAAGATACGATATTCTTGCTTACATAACGTTTTTACATAGGGATGAAGCATTTAGAACGAAATCTAATGTCAGAAAATGGCACTTTACTCTTGTGATTTTTCGGTTTTCTCAATTTTCTGAAAAAACCTATCATTAGATTTTCTGCAAAATACCATAATCTTGCTTAAATAACGTTTTTATATAGGGATTGAGCATTTAGAACGAAATGTAATGTCAGAAAATGGCACTTTACTCTTGTGATTTTTCGGCTTCTTCAATTTTCTGAAAAAACCTATCATTATAGATATACCTCAAGATACGATATTCTTGCTTACATAACGTTTTTACATAGGGATTAACCATTTAGAACGAAATCTAATGTCAGAAAATGGCACTTTACTCTTGTGATTTTTCGGTTTTTTCAAATGTCTGTAAAAACCTATTCTTAGACTTCCTTCCAGGTACAATATTGTTGCTTAAATAACGTTTTTACATAGAGATTAAGCATTTAGAACGAAATCTAATGTGAGAAAATGGCACTTTACTCTTGTGATTTTACGGTTTTCTCAATTTTCTGAAAAAACGTATCATTATAGATATACTTCAAAATACGATATTCTTGCTTAAATAACGTTTTTACATAGGGATGAAGCATTTAGAACGAAATCTAATGTCAGAAAATGGCACTTTACGCTAGCGATTTTTCGGTCTTTTCAATTTTCTGAAAAAACCTATAATTAGATTTACCTCAAACTACGATATTCTTGCATAAATAACACTTTTACATAGGGATTAAGCATTTAGAACGAAATCTAATGTCAGAAAATGGCACTTTCCTCTTATGATTTTACGGTTTTTTGAATTTTCTGAAAAAACCTGTCATTAGATTTTCTTAAATACGAGAATCTGGCTTAGCTAACGATTTTACATTAGAACTAAGTATTTAGAACGAAATGTAATGTCAGAAAATGGAACTTTACTCTCGTGATTTTACGGTTTTTTCAATTTTCTGAAAGAACCTATTATTAGATATACTTCAAAATACGATATTCTTGCTTCAATAACGTTTTTACATAGGGATGAAGCATTTAGAACGAAATCTAATGTCAGAAAATGGCACTTTATTCTAGCGGTTTTTCGGTTTTTTCAATTTTCTGAAAAAAGCTATAATTAGATTTACCTCAAACTACGATATTCTTGCTTAAATAACACTTCTACATAGGAATTAAGCATTTAGAACGAAATCTAATGTCAGAAAATGGCACTTTACTCTTGTGATTTTACGGTTTTTTCAATTTTCTGAAAAAACCTATCATTATAGATATACTTCAAAATACGATATTCTTGCTTAAATAACGTTTCTACATAGGGATGAAGCATTTAGAACGAAATCTAAGGTCAGAAAATGGCACTTTCCTCTTATGATTTTACGGTTTCTTCAATTTTCTGAAAAAACCTATCATGAGATTTTCTTAAATACGAGAATCTAGCTTAGCTAACGATTTTACATTAGAACTAAGTATTTAGAACGAAATCTAAAGTCAGAAAATGGCGGTTTACTGTAGTGATTTTTCGGTTTTTTCAAATTTCTGTAAAAACCTATCATTAGATTTTCTTCAAAATACGATATTATTGCTTAAATAACGTTTTTACATAGGGTTGAAGCATTTAGAACGAAATCTAATGTCAGAAAATGGCACTTTACTCTTGTGATTTTACGGTTTTTTCAATTTTCTGAAAAAACCTATCATTATAGATATACCTCAAGATACGATATTCTTGCTTACATAACGTTTTTACATAGGGATTAACCATTTAGAACGAAATCTAATGTCAGAAAATGGCACTTTACTCTTGTGATTTTTCGGCTTCTTCAATTTTCTGAAAACATCTCTCATTAGATTTTTTTAAATACGAGAATCTTGCTTAACTAACGATTTTACATTAGAATTAAGTATTTAGAACGAAATCTAAAGTCAGAAAATGGCGCTTTACTCTCGTGATTTTTCGGTTTTTTCAACTTTCTGTAAAAACCTATCATTAGATTTTCTTCAAAATACGATATTCTTGCTTAAATAACGTTTTTACATAGGGATTAAGCATTTAGAAGGAAATCTAATGTCAGAAAATGGCACTTTACTCTTGTGATTTTTCGGTTTTTTCAATTTTCTGAAAAAACCTATCATTATAGATATACTTCAAAATACGATATTCTTGCTTAAATAACGTTTTTACATAGGGATGAAGCATTTAGAACGAAATCTAATGTCAGAAAATGGCACTTTACTCTTGTGATTTTTCGGTTTTTTCAATTTTCTGAAAAGACCTATCATTATTGATATACTTCAAAATACGATATTCTTGCTTCAATAACGATTGTACATAGGGATTAAACATTTAGAACGAAATCTAATGTCAGAAAATGGCACTTTACTCTTGTGATTTTTCGGTTTTTTCAAATGTCTGTAAAAACCTATTCTTAGACTTCCTTCCAGGTACAATATTGTTGCTTAAATAACGTTTTTACATAGAGATTAAGCATTTAGAACGAAATCTGATGTCAGAAAATGGCACTTTACGCTAGCGATTTTTAGGTCTTTTCAATTTTCTGAAAAAACCTATAATTAGATTTACCTCAAACTACGATAATCTTGCATAAATAACACTTTTACATAGGGATTAAGCATTTAGAACGAAATCTAATGTCAGAAAATGGCACTTTCCTCTTATGATTTTACGGTTTTTTGAATTTTCTGAAAAATCCTGTCATTAGATTTTCTTAAATACGAGAATCTGGCTTAGCTAACGATTTTACATTAGAACTAAGTATTTAGAACGAAATGTAATGTCAGAAAATGGAACTTTACTCTCGTGATTTTACGTTTCTTTCAATTTTCTGAAAGAATCTATTATTAGATATACTTCAAAATACGATATTCTTGCTTCAATAACGTTTTTACATAGGGATGAAGCATTTAGAACGAAATCTAATGTGAGAAAATGGCACTTTACTGTAGCTGTTTTTCGGTTTTTTCAATTTTCTGAAAAAACCTATAATTAGATTTACCTCAAACTACGATATTCTTGCTTAAATAACGCTTTTTCATAGGGATTAAGAAGTTAGAACGAAATCTAATGTCAGAAAATGGCACTTTCCTCTTATGAATTTACGGTCTTTTCAATTTTCTGAAAAAACCTGTTATTAGATTTTCTTAAATACGAGAATCTAGCTTAGCTAACGATTTTACATTAGAACTAAGTATTTAGAACGAAATCTAAAGTCAGAAAATGGCGGTTTACTGTAGTGATTTTTCGGTTTTTTCAAATTTCTGTAAAAACCTATCATTAGATTTTCTTCAAAATACGATATTATTGCTTAAATAACGTTTTTACATAGGGATGAAGCATTTAGAACGAAATCTAATGTCAGAAAATGGCACTTTACTCTTGTGATTTTACGGTTTTTTCAATTTTCTGAAAAAACCTATCATTATAGATATACTTCAAGATACGATATTCTTGCTTACATAACGTTTTTACATAGGGATGAAGCATTTAGAACGAAATCTAATGTCAGAAAATGGCACTTTACTCTTGTGATTTTTCGGTTTTCTCAATTTTCTGAAAAAACCTATCATTAGATTTTCTGCAAAATACCATAATCTTGCTTAAATAACGTTTTTATATAGGGATTGAGCATTTAGAACGAAATGTAACGTCAGAAAATGGCACTTTACTCTTGTGATTTTTCGGCTTCTTCAATTTTCTGAAAACATCTCTCATTAGATTTTTTTAAATACGAGAATCTTGCTTAACTAACGATTTTACATTAGAATTAAGTATTTAGAACGAAATCTAAAGTCAGAAAATGGCGCTTTACTCTCGTGATTTTTCGGTTTTTTCAACTTTCTGTAAAAACCTATCATGAGATTTTCTTCAAAATACGATATTCTTGCTTAAATAACGTTTTTACATAGGGATTAAGCATTTAGAAGGAAATCTAATGTCAGAAAATGGCACTTTACTCTTGTGATTTTTCGGTTTTTTCAATTTTCTGAAAAAACCTATCATTATAGATATACTTCAAAATACGATATTCTTGCTTAAATAACGTTTTTACATAGGGATGAAGCATTTAGAACGAAATCTAATGTCAGAAAATGGCACTTTACTCTTGTGATTTTTCGGTTTTTTCAATTTTCTGAAAAGACCTATCATTATTGATATACTTCAAAATACGATATTCTTGCTTCAATAACGATTTTACATAGGGATTAAACATTTAGAACGAAATCTAATGTCAGAAAATGGCACTTTACTCTTGTGATTTTTCGGTTTTTTCAAATGTCTGTAAAAACCTATTCTTAGACTTCCTTCCAGGTACAATATTGTTGCTTAAATAACGTTTTTACATAGAGATTAAGCATTTAGAACGAAATCTAATGTCAGAAAATGGCACTTTACGCTAGCGATTTTTAGGTCTTTTCAATTTTCTGAAAAAACCTATAATTAGATTTACCTCAAACTACGATATTCTTGCATAAATAACACTTTTACATAGGGATTAAGCATTTAGAACGAAATCTAATGTCAGAAAATGGCACTTTCCTCTTATGATTTTACGGTTTTTTGAATTTTCTGAAAAAACCTGTCATTAGATTTTCTTAAATACGAGAATCTGGCTTAGCTAACGATTTTACATTAGAACTAAGTATTTAGAACGAAATGTAATGTCAGAAAATGGAACTTTACTCTCGTGATTTTACGGTTTTTTCAATTTTCTGAAAGAACCTATTATTAGATATACTTCAAAATACGATATTCTTGCTTCAATAACGTTTTTACATAGGGATGAAGCATTTAGAACGAAATCTAATGTCAGAAAATGGCACTTTACTCGTGTGATTTTACGGTTTTTTCAATTTTCTGAAAAAACCTATCATTATAGATATACTTCAAAATACGATATTCTTGCTTAAATAACGTTTCTACATAGGGTTGAAGCATTTAGAACGAAATCTAATGTCAGAAAATGGCACTTTACTCTAGCGGTTTTTCGGTTTTCTCAATTTTCTGAAAAAACCTATCATTAGATTTTCTTCAAAATACCATAATCTTGCTTAAATAACGTTTTTATATAGGGATTAAGCATTTAGAACGAAATGTAATGTCACAAAATGGAACTTTACTCTCGTGATTTTACGGTTTTTTCAATTTTCTGAAAGAACCTATCATTATAGATATATTTCAAAATACGATATTCTTGCTTCAATAACGTTTCTACATAGGGATTAAGCATTTCGAACGAAATCTAATGTCAGAAAATGGCACTTTACTCTAGCGATTTTTCGGTTTTTTCAATTTTCTGAAAAAACCTATAATTAGATTTACCTCAAACTACGATATTCTTGCTTAAATAACGCTTTTTCATAGGGATTAAGAAGTTAGAACGAAATCTAATGTCAGAAAATGGCACTTTCCTCTTATGAATTTACGGTCTTTTCAATTTTCTGAAAAAACCTGTTATTAGATTTTCTTAAATACGAGAATCTAGCTTAGCTAACGATTTTACATTAGAACTAAGTATTTAGAACGAAATCTAAAGTCAGAAAATGGCGGTTTACTGTAGTGATTTTTCGGTTTTTTCAAATTTCTGTAAAAACGTATCATTAGATTTTCTTCAAAATACGATATTCTTGCTTACATAACGTTTTTACATAGGGATGATGCATTTAGAACGAAATCTAATGTCAGAAAATGGCACTTTACTCTTGTGATTTTTCGGTTTTCTCAATTTTCTGAAAAAACCTATCATTAGATTTTCTGCAAAATACCATAATCTTGCTTAAATAACGTTTTTATATAGGGATTGAGCATTTAGAACGAAATGTAATGTCAGAAAATGGCACTTTACTCTTGTGATTTTTCGGTTTTTTCAAATGTCTGTAAAAACCTATTCTTAGACTTCCTTCCAGGTACAATATTGTTGCTTAAATAACGTTTTTACATAGAGATTAAGCATTTAGAACGAAATCTAATGTCAGAAAATGGCACTTTACTCTTGTGATTTTACGGTTTTTTCAATTTTCTGAAAAAACCTATCATTATAGATATACTTCAAGATACGATATTCTTGCTTACATAACGTTTTTACATAGGGTTGAAGCATTTAGAACGAAATGTAATGTCAGAAAATGGCACTTTACTCTTGTGATTTTTCGGTTTTTTCAATTTTCTGAAAAAACGTATCATTATAGATATACTTCATAATACGATATTCTTGTTTAAATAACGTTTTTACATAGGGATGAAGCATTTAGAACGAAATCTAATGTCAGAAAATGGCACTTTACGCTAGCGATTTTTCGGTCTTTTCAATTTTCTGAAAAAACCTATTATTAGATTTACCTCAAACTACGATATTCTTGCATAAATAACTCTTTTACATAGGGATTAAGCATTTAGAACGAAATCTAATGTCAGAAAATGGCACTTTCCGCTTATGATTTTACGGTTTTTTGAATTTTCTGAAAAAACCTGTCATTAGATTTTCTTGAATACGAGAATCTGGCTTAGCTAACGATTTTACATTAGAACTAAGTATTTAGAACGAAATGTAATGTCAGAAAATGGAACTTTACTCTCGTGATATTACGGTTTTTTCAATTTTCTGAAAGAACCTATTATTAGATATACTTCAAAATACGATATTCTTGCTTCAATAACGTTTTTACATAGGGATGAAGCATTTAGAACGAAATCTAATGTCAGAAAATGGCACTTTACTCTAGCGGTTTTTCGGTTTTTTCAATTTTCTGAAAAAACCTATAATTAGATTTACCTCAAACTACGATATTCTTGCTTAAATAACACTTCTACATAGGAATTATGCATTTAGAACGAAATCTAATGTCAGAAAATGGCACTTTACCCTTGTGATTTTACGGTTTTTTCAATTTTCTGAAAAAACCTATCATTATAGATATACTTCAAAATACGATATTATTGCTTAAATAGCGTTTTTACATAGGGATGAAGCATTTAGAACGAAATCTAATGTCAGAAAATAGCACTTTACTCTTGTGATTTTACGGTTATTTCAATTTTCTGAAAAAACCTATCATTATAGATATACTTCAAGATACGATATTCTTGCTTACATAACGTTTTTACAAAGGGTTGAAGCATTTAGAATGAAATCTAATGTCAGAAAATGGCACTTTACTGTTGTGATTTTTCGGTTTTCTCAATTTTCTGAAAAAACCTATCATTAGATTTTCTTCAAAATACCATAATCTTGCTTAAATAACGTTTTTATATAGGGATGAAGCATTTAGAACGAAATCTAATGTCAGAAAATGGCACTTTACTCTCGTGATTTTTCGGTTTTCTCAATTTTCTGAAAAAACCTATCATTAGATTTTCTTGAAAATACCACAATCTTGCTTAAATAACGTTTTTATATAGGGATTGAGCATTTAGAACGAAATCTAATGTCAGAAAATGGCACTTTACTGTAGCGATTTTTCGGTTTTTTCAATTTTCTGAAAAAACCTATAATTAGATTTACCTCAAACTACGATATTCTTGCTTAAATAACACTTTTACATAGGGATTAAGCATTTAGAACGAAATCTAATGTCAGAAAATGGCACTTTCCTCTTATGATTTTACGGTTTTTTCAATTTTCTGAAAAAACCTATCATTATATATACTTCAAAATACGATATTCTTGCTTAAATAACGTTTTTACATAGGGATGAAGCATTTAGAACGAAATCTAATGTCAGAAAATGGCACTTTACTCTAGCGATTTTACGGTTTTTTCAATTTTCTGAAAAAACCTATAATTAGATTTACCTCAAACTACGATATTCTTGCTTAGATAACACTTTTACATAGGGATTAAGCATTTAGAACGAAATCTAATGTCGGAAAATGGCACTTTCCTCTTATGATTTTACGGTTTTTTCAATTTTCTGAAAAAACCTGTCATTAGATTTTCTTAAATACGAGAATCTGGCTTAGCTAACGATTTTACATTAGAACTAAGTATTTAGAACGAAATGTAATGTCAGAAAATGGCACTTAACTCTTGTGATTTTTCGGCTTCTTCAATTTTCTGAAAACACCTCTCATTAGATTTTTTATATACGAGAATCTTGCTTAACTAACGATTTTACATTAGAATTAAGTATTCAGAACGAAATCTAAAGTCAGAAAATGGCGCTTTGCTCTAGTGATTTTTCGGTTTTTTCAACTTTCTGTAAAAACCTATCATTAGATTTTCTTCAAAATACGATATTCTTGCTTAAATAACGTTTTTACATAGGGATGAAGCATTTAGAACGAAATCTAATGTCAGAAAATGGCACTTTACTCTCGTGATTTTTCGGTTTTCTCAATTTTCTGAAAAAACCTATCATTAGATTTTCTTCAAAATACCACAATCTTGCTTAAATAACGTTTTTATATAGGGATTGAGCATTTAGAACGAAATCTAATGTCAGAAAATGGCACTTTACTGTAGCGATTTTTCGGTTTTTTCAATTTTCTGAAAAAACCTATAATTAGATTTACCTCAAACTACGATATTCTTGCTTAAATAACACTTTTACATAGGGATTAAGCATTTAGAACGAAATCTAATGTCAGAAAATGGCACTTTCCTCTTATGATTTTACGGTTTTTTCAATTTTCTGAAAAAACCTATCATTATATATACTTCAAAATACGATATTCTTGCTTAAATAACGTTTTTACATAGGGATGAAGCATTTAGAACGAAATCTAATGTCAGAAAATGGCACTTTACTCTAGCGATTTTACGGTTTTTTCAATTTTCTGAAAAAACCTATAATTAGATTTACCTCAAACTACGATATTCTTGCTTAGATAACACTTTTACATAGGGATTAAGCATTTAGAACGAAATCTAATGTCGGAAAATGGCACTTTCCTCTTATGAATTTACGGTTTTTTCAATTTTCTGAAAAAACCTGTCATTAGATTTTCTTAAATACGAGAATCTGGCTTAGCTAACGATTTTACATTAGAACTAAGTATTTAGAACGAAATGTAATGTCAGAAAATGGCACTTTACTCTTGTGATTTTTCGGCTTCTTCAATTTTCTGAAAACACCTCTCAATAGATTTTTTATATACGAGAATCTTGCTTAACTAACGATTTTACATTAGAATTAAGTATTCAGAACGAAATCTAAAGTCAGAAAATGGCGCTTTACTCTAGTGATTTTTCGGTTTTTTCAACTTTCTGTAAAAACCTATCATTAGATTTTCTTCAAAATACGATATTCTTGCTTAAATAACGTTTTTACATAGGGATTAAGCATTTAGAACGAAATCTAATGTCAGAAAATGGCACTTTACTCTTATGATTTTTCGGTTTTTTCAATTTTCTGAAAGGACCTATCATTATAGATATACTTCAAAATACGATATTCTTGCTTAAATAACGTTTTTACATAGGGATTAAGCATTTAGAACGAAATCTAATGTCAGAAAATGGCACTTTACTCTTGTGATTTTTCGGTTTTTTCAATTTTCTGAAAGGACCTATCATTATAGATATACTTCAAAATACGATATTCTTGCTTAAATAACGTTTTTACATAGGGATGAAGCATTTAGAACGAAATCTAATGTCAGAAAATGGCACTTTACTCTCGTGATTTTTCGGTTTTCTCAATTTTCTGAAAAAACCTATCATTAGATTTTCTTCAAAATACCACAATCTTGCTTAAATAACGTTTTTATATAGGGATTGAGCATTTAGAACGAAATCTAATGTCAGAAAATGGCACTTTACTGTAGCGATTTTTCGGTTTTTTCAATTTTCTGAAAAAACCTATAATTAGATTTACCTCAAACTACGATATTCTTGCTTAAATAACACTTTTACATAGGGATTAAGCATTTAGAACGAAATCTAATGTCAGAAAATGGCACTTTCCTCTTATGATTTTACGGTTTTTTCAATTTTCTGAAAAAACCTATCATTAGATATACTTCAAAATACGATATTCTTGCTTAAATAACGTTTGTACATAGGGATGAAGCATTTAGAACGAAATCTAATGTCAGAAAATGGCACTTTACTCTAGCGATTTTACGGTTTTTTCAATTTTCTGAAAAAACCTATAATTAGATTTACCTCAAACTACGATATTCTTGCTTAGATAACACTTTTACATAGGGATTAAGCATTTAGAACGAAATCTAATGTCGGAAAATGGCACTTTCCTCTTATGATTTTACGGTTTTTTCAATTTTCTGAAAAAACCTGTCATTAGATTTTCTTAAATACGAGAATCTGGCTTAGCTAACGATTTTACATTAGAACTAAGTATTTAGAACGAAATGTAATTTCAGAAAATGGCACTTTACTCTTGTGATTTTTCGGCTTCTTCAATTTTCTGAAAACACCTCTCATTAGATTTTTTATATACGAGAATCTTGCTTAACTAACGATTTTACATTAGAATTAAGTATTTAGAACGAAATCTAATGTCAGAAAATGGCGCTTTACTCTAGTGATTTTTCGGTTTTTTCAACTTTCTGTAAAAACCTATCATTAGATTTTCTTCAAAATACGATATTCTTGCTTAAATAACGTTTTTACATAGGGATTAAGCATTTAGAACGAAATCTAATGTCAGAAAATGGCACTTTACTCTTGTGATTTTTCGGTTTTTTCAATTTTCTGAAAAAAACTATCATTATAGATATACTTCAAAATACGATATTCTTGCTTAAATAACGTTTTTACATAGGGATGAAGCATTTAGAACGAAATCTAATGTCAGAAAATGGCACTTTACTCTTGTGATTTTTCGGTTTTTTCAATTTTCTGAAAGGACCTATCATTATTGATATACTTCAAAATACGATATTCTTGCTTCAATAACGTTTTTACATAGGGATTAACCATTTAGAACGAAATCTAATGTCAGAAAATGGCACTTTACTCTTGTGATTTTTCGGTTTTTTCAAATGTCTGTAAAAACCTATTCTTAGACTTCCTTCCAGGTACAATATTGTTGCTTAAATAACGTTTTTACATAGAGATTAAGCATTTAGAACGAAATCTAATGTCAGAAAATGGCACTTTACTCTTGTGATTTTACGGTTTTTTCAATTTTCTGAAAAAACCTATCATTATAGATATACTTCAAGATACGATATTCTTGCTTACATAACGTTTTTACATAGGGATGAAGCATTTAGAACGAAATGTAATGTCAGAAAATGGCACTTTACTCTTGTGATTTTTCGGTTTTTTCAATTTTCTGAAAAAACGTATCATTATAGATATACTTCAAAATACGATATTCTTGCTTAAATAACGTTTTTACATAGGGATGAAGCATTTAGAACGAAATCTAATGTCAGAAAATGGCACTTTACGCTAGCGGTTTTTCGGATTTTTCAATTTTCTGAAAATACCTATAATTAGATTTACCTCAAACTACGATATTCTTGCTTAAATAACACTTTTACATAGGAATTAAGCATTTAGAACGAAATCTAATGTCAGAAAATGGCACTTTACTCTTGTGATTTTACGGTTTTTTCAATTTTCTGAAAAAACCTATCATTATAGATATACTTCAAAATACGATATTCTTGCTTAAATAACGTTTCTACATAGGGACGAAGCATTTAGAACGAAATCTAAAGTCAGAAAACGGCACTTTCCTCTTATGATTTTACGGTTTTTTCAATTTTCTGAAAAAACCTGTCATTAGATTTTCTTAAATACGAGAATCTAGCTTAGCTAACGATTTTACATTAGAACTATGTATTTAGAACGAAATCTAAAGTCAGAAAATGGCGGTTTACTGTAGTGATTTTTCGGTTTTTTCAAATTTCTGTAAAAACCTATCATTAGATTTTCTTCAAAATACGATATTATTACTTATATAACGTTTTTACATAGGGATGAACCATTTAGAACGAAATCTAATGTCAGAAAATGGCACTTTACTCTTGTGATTTTACGGTTTTTTCAATTTTCTGAAAAAACCTATCATTATAGATATACTTCAAGATACGATATTCTTGCTTACATAACGTTTTTACATAGGGATGAAGCATTTAGAACGAAATGTAACGTCAGAAAATGGCACTTTACTCTTGTGATTTTTCGGCTTCTTCAATTTTCTGAAAACATCTCTCATTAGATTTTTTTAAATACGAGAATCTTGCTTAACTAACGATTTTACATTAGAATTAAGTATTTAGAACGAAATCTAAAGTCAGAAAATGGCGCTTTACTCTCGTGATTTTTCGGTTTTTTCAACTTTCTGTAAAATCCTATCATTAGATTTTCTTCAAAATACGATATTCTTGCTTAAATAACGTTTTTACATAGGGATTAAGCATTTAGAACGAAATCTAATGTCAGAAAATGGCACTTTACTCTTGTGATTTTTCGGTTTTTTCAATTTTCTGAAAAAACCTATCATTATAGATATACTTCAAACTACGATATTCTTGCTTAAATAACACTTTTACATAGGGATTAAGCATTTAGAACGAAATCTAATGTCAGAAAATGGCACTTTCCTCTTATGATTTTACGGTTTTTTCAATTTTCTGAAAAAACCTATCATTAGATATACTTCAAAATACGATATTCTTGCTTAAATAACGTTTCTACATAGGGACGAAGCATTTAGAACGAAATCTAATGTCAGAAAATGGCACTTTCCTCATATGATTTTACGGTTTTTTCAATTTTCTGAAAAAACCTGTCATTAGATTTTCTTAAATACGAGAATCTGGCTTAGCTAACGATTTTACATTAGAACTAAGTATTTAGAACGAAATGTAATGTCAGAAAATGGAACTTTACTCTCGTGATTTTACGGTTTTTTCAATTTTCTGAAAGAACCTATTATTAGATATACTTCAAAATACGATATTCTTACTTCAATAACGTTTTTACATAGGGATGAAGCATTTAGAACGAAATCTAATGTCAGAAAATGGCACTTTACTCTAGCGGTTTTTCGGTTTTTTCAATTTTCTGAAAAAACCTATAATTAGATTTACCTCAAACTACGATATTCTTGCTTAAATAACACTTTTACATAGGAATTAAGCATTTAGAACGGAATCTAATGTCAGAAAATGGCACTTTACTCTTGTGATTTTACGGTTTTTTCAATTTTCTGAAAAAACCTATCATTATAGATATACTTCAAAATACGATATTCTTGCTTAAATAACGTTTCTACATAGGGATGAAGCATTTAGAACGAAATCTAATGTCAGAAAATGGCACTTTATTCTTGTGATTTTTCGGTTTTCTCAATTTTCTGAAAAACCTATCATTAGATTTTCTGCAAAATACCATAATCTTGCTTAAATAACGTTTTTATATAGGGATTGAGCATTTAGAACGAAATGTAATGTCAGAAAATGGCACTTTACTCTTGTGATTTTTCGGCTTCTTCAATTTTCTGAAAACACCTCTCATTAGATTTTTTTAAATACGAGAATCTTGCTTAACTAACGATTTTACATTAGAATTAAGTATTTAGAACGAAATCTAAAGTCAGAAAATGGCGCTTTACTCTCGTGATTTTTCGGTTTTTTCAACTTTCTGTAAAAACCTATCATTAGATTTTCTTCAAAATACGATATTCTTGCTTAAATAACGTTTTTACATAGGGATTAAGCATTTAGAACGAAATGTGATGTCAGAAAATGGCACTTTACTCTTGTGATTTTTCGGTTTTTTCAATTTTCTGAAAGAATCTATCATTAGATTTTTAAATACGAGAATCATGCTTAACTACCGATTTTACATTAGAATTCGGTATTTAGAACGAAATCTAAAGTCAGAAAATGGCACTTTACTCTCGTGATTTTACGGTTTTTTCAATTTTCTGAAAAAACCTATCATTATAGATATACTTCAAAATACGATATTCTTGCTTAAATAACGTTTCTACATAGGGATGAAGCATTTAGAACGAAATCTAATGTCAGAAAATGGCACTTTACTCCTGTGATTTTTCGGTTTTTTCAATTTTCTGAAAAAACCTATCATTATAGATATACTTCAAAATACGATATTCTTGCTTAAATAACGTTTTTACATAGGGATGAAGCATTTAGAACGAAATCTAATGTCAGAAAATGGCACTTTCCTCTTATGATTTTACGGTTTTTTCAATTTTCTGAAAAAACCTGTCATTAGATTTTCTTAAATACGAGAATCTAGCTTAGCTAACGATTTTACATTAGAACTAAGTATTTAGAACGAAATCTAAAGTCAGAAAATGGCGGTTTACTGTATTGATTTTTCGGTTTTTTCAAATTTCTGTACAAACCTATCATTAGATTTTCTTCAAAATACGATATTATTGCATAAATAACGTTTTTACATAGGGATGAAGCATTTAGAACGAAATCTAATGTCAGAAAATGGCACTTTACACCTGTGATTTTTCGGTTTTTTCAATTTTCTGAAAAAACCTATCATCAGATTTTTTAAATACGAGAATCTTGCTTAACTAACGATTTTACATTAGAATTAAGTATTTAGAACGAAATGTAATGTCAGAAAATGTCACTTTACTCTTGTGACTTTTCGGTTTTTTCAATTTTCTGAAAAAACCTATCATTATAGATATACTTCAAAATGCGATATTCTTGCTTAAATAACGTTTTTACATAGGGATGAAGCATTTAGAACGAAATCTAATGTCAGAAAATGGCACTTTTCTCTTGTGATTTTACGGTTTTTTCAATTTTCTGAAAAAACCTATCGTTATAGATATACTTCAAGATACGATATTCTTGCTTACATAACGTTTTTACAAAGGGATGAAGCATTTAGAACGAAATCTAATGTCAGAAAATGGCACTTTACTCTTGTGATTTTTCGGTTTTCTCAATTTTCTGAAAAAACCTATCATTAGATTTTCTTCAAAATACCATAATCTTGCTTAAATAACGTTTTTATATAGGGATGAAGCATTTAGAACGAAATCTAATGTCAGAAAATGGCACTTTACTCTCGTGATTTTTCGGTTTTCTCAATTTTCTGAAAAAACCTATCATTAGATTTTCTTCAAAATACCATAATCTTGCTTAAATAACGTTTTTATATAGGGATTGAGCATTTAGAACGAAATCTAATGTCAGAAAATGGCACTTTACTGTAGCGATTTTTCGGTTTTCTCAATTTTCTGAAAAAACCTATAATTAGATTTACCTCAAACTACGATATTCTTGCATAAATAACACTTTTACATAGGGATTAAGCATTTAGAACGAAATCTAATGTCAGAAAATGGCACTTTCCTCTTATGATTTTACGGTTTTTTGAATTTTCTGAAAAAACCTGTCATTAGATTTTCTTAAATACGAGAATCTGGCTTAGCTAACGATTTTACATTAGAACTAAGTATTTAGAACGAAATGTAATGTCAGAAAATGGAACTTTACTCTCGTGATTTTACGGTCTTTTCAATTTTCTGAAAGAACCTATTATTAGATATACTTCAAAATACGATATTCTTACTTCAATAACGTTTTTACATAGGGATGAAGCATTTAGAACGAAATCTAATGTCAGAAGATGGCACTTTACGCTAGCGATTTTTCGGTCTTTTCAATTTTCTGAAAAAACCTATAATTAGATTTACCTCAAACTACGATATTCTTGCATAAATAACACATTTACATAGGGATTAAGCATTTAGAACGAAATCTAATGTCAGAAAATGGCACTTTCCTCTTATGATTTTACGGTTTTTTGAATTTTCTGAAAAAACCTGTCATTAGATTTTCTTAAATACGAGAATCTGGCTTAGCTAACGATTTTACATTAGAACTAAGCATTTAGAACGAAATGTAATGTCAGAAAATGGAACTTTACTCTCGTGATTTTACGGTTTTTTCAATTTTCTGAAAGAACCTATTATTAGATATACTTCAAAATACGATATTCTTACTTCAATAACGTTTTTACATAGGGATGAAGCATTTAGAACGAAATCTAATGTCAGAAAATGGCACTTTCCTCTTATGATTTTACGGTTTTTTGAATTTTCTGAAAAAACCTGTTATTAGATTTTCTTAAATACGAGAATCTGGCTTAGCTAACGATTTTACATTAGAACTAAGTATTTAGAACGAAATGTAATGTCAGAAAATGGAACTTTACTCTCGTGATTTTACGGTTTTTTCAATTTTCTGAAAGAACCTATTATTAGATATACTTCAAAATACGATATTCTTACTTCAATAACGTTTTTACATAGGGATGAAGCATTTAGAACGAAATCTAATGTCAGAAAATGGCACTTTACTCTAGCGGTTTTTCGGTTTTTTCAATTTTCTGAAAAAACCTATAATTAGATTTACCTCAAACTACGATATTCTTGCTTAAATAACACTTTTACATAGGAATTAAGCATTTAGAACGGAATCTAATGTCAGAAAATGGCACTTTACTCTTGTGATTTTACGGTTTTTTCAATTTTCTGAAAAAACCTATCATGATAGATATACTTCAAAATACGATATTCTTGCTTAAATAACGTTTCTACATAGGGATGAAGCATTTAGAACGAAATCTAATGTCAGAAAATGGCACTTTACTCTAGCGATTTTTCGGTTTTTTCAATTTTCTGAAAAAACCTATAATTAGATTTACCTCAAACTACGATATTCTTGCTTAAATAACGCTTTTTCATAGGGATTAAGAAGTTAGAACGAAATCTAATGTCAGAAAATGGCACTTTCCTCTTATGAATTTACGGTCTTTTCAATTTTCTGAAAAAACCTGTTATTAGATTTTCTTAAATACGAGAATCTAGCTTAGCTAACGATTTTACATTAGAACTAAGTATTTAGAACGAAATCTAAAGTCAGAAAATGGCGGTTTACTGTAGTGATTTTTCGGTTTTTTCAAATTTCTGTAAAAACCTATCATTAGATTTTCTTCAAAATACGATATTATTGCTTAAATAACGTTTTTACATAGGGATGAAGCATTTAGAACGAAATGTAATGTCAGAAAATGGCACTTTACTCTTGTGATTTTACGGTTTTTTCAATTTTCTGAAAAAACCTATCATTATAGATATACTTCAAGATACGATATTCTTGCTTACATAACGTTTTTACATAGGGATGAAGCATTTAGAACGAAATCTAATGTCAGAAAATGGCACTTTATTCTTGTCATTTTTCGGTTTTCTCAATTTTCTGAAAAACCTATCATTAGATTTTCTGCAAAATACCATAATCTTGCTTAAATAACGTTTTTATATAGGGATTGAGCATTTAGAACGAAATGTAATGTCAGAAAATGGCACTTTACTCTTGTGATTTTTCGGCTTCTTCAATTTTCTGAAAACACCTCTCATTAGATTTTTTTAAATACGAGAATCTTGCTTAACTAACGATTTTACATTAGAATTAAGTATTTAGAACGAAATCTAAAGTCAGAAAATGGCGCTTTACTCTCGTGATTTTTCGGTTTTTTCAACTTTCTGTAAAAACCTATCATTAGATTTCCTTCAAAATACGATATTCTTGCTTAAATAACGTTTTTACATAGGGATTAAGCATTTAGAACGAAATGTGATGTCAGAAAATGGCACTTTACTCTTGTGATTTTTCGGTTTTTTCAATTTTCTGAAAGAATCTATCATTAGATTTTTAAATACGAGAATCTTGCTTAACTACCGATTTTACATTAGAATTCGGTATTTAGAACGAAATCTAAAGTCAGAAAATGGCACTTTACTCTTGTGATTTTACGGCTTTTTCAATTTTCTGAAAAAACCTATCATTAGATTTTTTAAATACGAGAATCTTGCTTATCTAACAATTTTACATTAGAATTAAATATTTAGAACGAAATGTAATGTCAGAAAATGTCACTTTACTCTTGTCAAATTTCGGTTTTTTCAATTTTCTGAAAAAACCTATCATTAGATTTTCTTCAAAGTACGATATTCCTGCTTAAATAACGTTTTTACATAGGGTTGAAGCATTTAGAACGAAATCTAATGTCAGAAAATGGCACTTTACTCCAGTGATTTTTCGGTTTTTTCAATTTTCTGGAACAACCTATCATCAGATTTTTTAAATACGAGAATCTTGCTTAACTACCGATTTTGTTCATTTGTTCATTTGTTCATTCGTTTTATTTGTTCATTCGTTTTATTTGTTCATTCGTTCATTCGTTCGTTTGTTCGTTTGTTCGTTTGTTCGTTTGTTCGTTTGTTCATTTGTTGATTTGTTGATTTGTTGATTTGTTCATTCGTTCATTCGTTCATTCGTTCATTCGATCGTTTGTTCGTTTGTTCGTTTGTTCGTTTGTTCGTTTGTTCATTTGTTTACTTGTTCTTTTGTTCGTTTGTTCGTTTGTTCGTTTGTTCGTTTGTTCGTTTGTCCATTTGTTCGTTTGTTCGTTTGTTCGTTTGTCCATTTGTTCATTTGTTGATGTGTTGATGTGTTGATTTGTTCATTTGTTCATTTGTTCATTTGTCCATTTGTTGATTTGTTGATTTGTTGATTTGTTGATTTGTTCATTCGTTCATTCGTTCATTCGTTCATTCGTTCATTCGTTCGTTTGTTCGTTTGTTCGTTTGTTCGTTTGTTCGTTTGTTCGTTTGTTCTTTTGTTCGTTTGTTCGTTTGTTCGTTTGTTCGTTTGTTCGTTCGTTCGTTCGTTCATTTGTTCATTTGTTCATTTGCTCATTTGTTCATTTGTTCATTTGTTCATTTGTTCATTTGTTCATTTGTTCATTTGTTGATTTGTTGATTTGTTCATTCGTTCATTCGTTCATTCGTTCATTCGTTCATTCGTTCATTCGTTCATTCGTTCATTCGTTCATTCGTTCATTTGTTCATTTGTTCATTTGTTCAATTGTTCATTTGTTCATTTGTTCATTTGTACATTTGTACATTTGTACATTTGTACATTTGTTCATTTGTTCATTTGTTCATTTTTCTTCATTTGTCCATTTGTTCATTTGTCCATTTGTTCATTTGTTCATTTGTTCATTTGTTCATTTGTTCATTTGTTCATTTGTTCATTTGTTCATTTGTTCATTTGTTCATTCGCTCTGCTCTGCTCTTCCTCGCTCTGCTCTGCTTTGCTCTTCTCTGTTCTTCTCTGCTCTCCTCTGCTCTTCTCCGCTCTTCTCAGTTCTTCTCTGCTCTTCTCTGCTCTTCTCTGCCCTGCACTTCTCTGGTCTGCTCTGGTCTGATCTGGTATGCTCTTCTCTGCTCTGCTCTACTCTTCTCCGCTCTTCTCTGCTCATCTCTGCTCTGCTCTTCTCTGCTCTGTTCTGTTCTTCTCTGCTCTGCTCTGCTCTGATCTGCTCTGCTCTCCTCTGCTCTGCTCTGCTCAGCTCTTCTCTCCTCTGCTATGCTCTGCTCTGCTCTGCTGTGCACTTCTCTGCACTGCTCTTCTCTGTTCTGGTCTGGCCTTCTCTGCTCTGCTCTTCTCTGCACTGCTCTGCTCTGCTCTGCTCTTCTCTGCTCTTCTCTGCTCTGCTCTGCTATGCTCTGCTCTTCTCTGCTCTTCTCAGCACTTCTCTGCTCTGCTCTGCTCTTCTCTGGTCTGCTCTGGTCTGCTCTGATCTGCTGTTCTCCGCCCTGCTATGCTCTTCTCCCCTCTTCTCTGCTCTGCACTTCTCTGCTCTTCTCTGCTCTTCTCTGCTCTGCTCTGCTCTTCTCTGCTCTGCTCTGCTCTTCTCTGCTCTTCTCTGCACTCCTCCGCTCTGCTCTTCTCTGCTCTTCACTGCTCAGCTCACCACTGCTCTGCTCTGCTCTCCTCTGCTCTTCTCTGTTCTGCTCTTCTCTGCTCTTCACTGCTCTTCTCTGCTCTGCTCTGCTCTTCTCTGTTCTGCTCTTCTCCGCTCTTCTCTGCTCTGCACTCCTCTGCTCTTCTCCGCTCTTCTCTGCTCTGCTCAGCTCTTCTCTGCTCTGCTCTTCTCCGTTCGGGGCAGACCAGATAACTGCAGCCCCTAAAAATTCAACGAATAACAGTTATCTGGTGTGCCCCGGGGCTCGCGATTCTCTAAAGGAAAAACAAACTGATCTGTGGGAAACCACGCGACAGTCCTCGGCCACTTACCCGGCAATATATATATTTTGTCTGCGATCCAGGAAACCAAACACTATTGGGGCCTCGAGTGCCTGGTCGTGTGTATTTCGTCAGTCGAAGGCGCGACACAATCGCCGCTCGCACTCAACATAATTTACGACAAACGCACAATTGTTTCTTTCTCTTAGTACGACATTGACAGTATGCATCGTTAGCCCGTCGACCGGATTTATGGCCATAGAAAACGAATTACGGTTTTTCCCCAATTCATGCGACTGTCCGCCGTGGGTCCTATCGGCAGACCGGACCACCCGCGAGCCACGTGAAAATATTGGAAATGCGGTCTAATTATCATAATACAAAGTATTTAATTTTATTGATTGAAACTACTGAAAATTTAAATATTCTAATTTCAAAAGTCCAATTTTAAATTAGTTTTAAAATAAATTTATCCAGTTAAGGGCACGGGTCGCCGCACACTATGACGACCCACACATAGAAGAAAACCATATACGTATATTAGTTTAGAGGTTTCTATCGACCAAAACTGACGCTTTAATATCGAAGTATGCAGTTCACAAGTGGAAAATTTAGATTCCGGAAAGACTAAACGACTGGGCTTCGGATGTAGAAATATCCGTTTTGCAGTTATTGCGGAGATATTTGCAATATTCGGCCAGAGTGGTGTCAATCTCACGAGCATGACGTCATAAGATGGCCGCCGCTAACAGTTTTTCGTAAATATCGAGAGATATAGAGCTCGAATCGAAAATTCACAACCGAAGCCCAGTAGATAAGGCACGTACAAAGGCAATGGAGTGTATTTTCAGTTGATTTCTTAGTTAATTAAGACACAGGAGTAGTTGATAGGAATTGTATCCGAAACACCAACTCGAGCTTCCGACATTTCTCACTACTAGCGTCACAGTTCTCTTCCAACCAACAAGCTACACCACAGCGAGCTTGCCGGTATAGTTACTTACAGTCGATAATACCAATCGACACAAATTACATAGTTTTATACTTCCATTCCAAATATTTTGACCATTACTAGACCAGGGGAAGGTGGCGTGCGGGGCAGTCGTGAGCGGCGCGGCAGTTCCAGCAAGAACGCTCGTCGAATATTGTAAATATCTCAACAATAATAAAGAAATGGTCATTTCTACAACCGAAGCCCAACAGCTTAGACTTTTCTGAATCGAAATATCCAACTCCCAAACTGCTCACTGGAATATTGGCACGTCCATCTTGGTTGATACGAACAGTTGTCACGAAGATATTCTGCCGCGCGCTAGGTCACTAGACCAGGGGAAGGTGGCGTGCGGGGCAGTCGTGAGCGGCGCGGCAGTTGCAGCAAGAACGCTCGTCGAATATTGTAAATATCTCAACAATAATAAAGAAATGGTCATTTCTACAACCGAAGCCCAACAGCTTAGACTTTTCTGAATCGAAATATCCAACTCCCAAACTGCTCACTGGAATATTGGCACGTCCATCTTGGTTGATACGAACAGTTGTCACGAAGATATTCTGCCGCGCGCTAGGTCACTAGACCAGGGGAAGGTGGCATGCGGGGCAGTCGTGAGCGGCGCGGCAGTTCCAGCAAGAACGCTCGTCGAATATTGTAAATATCTCAACAATAATAAAGAAATGGTCATTTCTACAACCGAAGCCCAACAGCTTAGACTTTTCTGAATTGAAATATCCAACTCCCAAACTGCTCACTGGAATATTGGCACGTCCATCTTGGTTGATACGAACAGTTGTCACGAAGATATTCTGCCGCGCGCTAGGTCACTAGACCAGGGGAAGGTGGCGTGCGGGGCAGTCGTGAGCGGCGCGGCAGTTCCAGCAAGAACGCTCGTCGAATATTGTAAATATCTCAACAATAATAAAGAAATGGTCATTTCTACAACCGAAGCCCAACAGCTTAGACTTTTCTGAATCGAGATGTCCAACTCCCGAACTGCTCACTGGAATATTGGCACGTCCATCTTGGTTGATACGAACAGTTGTCACGAAGATATTCTGCCGCGCGCTAGGTCACTAGACCAGGGGAAGGTGGCATGCGGGGCAGTCGTGAGCGGCGCGGCAGTTCCAGCAAGAACGCTCGTCGAATATTGTAAATATCTCAACAATAATAAAGAAATGGTCATTTCTACAACCGAAGCCCAACAGCTTAGAATTTTCTGAATCGAGATGTCCAACTCCCGAACTGCTCACTGGAATATTGGAACGTCCATCTTGGTTGATACGAACAGTTGTCACGAAGTTAGGGTGGATTGGTGTTTATTTCATCTTGTTTATTAATTTATTATCAAAATAAAAATGGATTAAATTCTGTGTTAGTGTTCGTGGTGCTCCTTGTGAGCGTCGAGCTTTGTAGAAGTTTGCACGTGGTGTGCCGTCCGAGTAATATGGTTTTTCTGTCTTGTGAGTCCCTTATGGTCTCGTGTGTGGTGAGTCCCTTGTGGCCTCGCGTGTAGCGAGTCCCTTGTGGCCTCGTGTGTAGTGAACCGTCGGTGCTGACGAGGTTCTTCTCCTGACTGGGTTGTCTTGTCTCTACTCTTGTCTGTCCCTCTTGTCTGTTCCGCTAGTCTGTCTTGTCTAGTCTGTCCCGCTTGTCTGTTCCGCTAGTCTGTTTTGTCTGTTTTCTAGAGGACCGGAGTCATGCCTAATATCACCTCGGTCCTCCCTACTTCTCTTAACCTAGGGTGGGCGGCAAGGAATTACGGTCCAATCACTGCAATCCCAAATCCAGTGAGACTGCCCCAAAACGGTGGGCCGGGAGTTAGGAGGGAGAGTGGCAAAATAACTCCTGCTAGACATCCCGCGTTGATGGGCCTACGTGCCCGAACAATGCCAGACCCAACCGTAATTGACTGGACCGTAATGGAGGCCAAGGACCAGGAGACGTTATGACGGTGCCGCACGTGCCCGGGAACGGGCCAGGACAGACCCATACCGTCCGGGTACCCAAGCACATGGCCCCTGCCATAAATCCTGGCCACTTGGCCGTAACATTCTGGGACTCTAACAATTTTAAGTAATCGGGTTGGTGATGTAGGAATTTTAATATTGATTGGTATTATTTCTATTTATGCTTCTTGACATTTATTATTGTATAGGTTAAGATTTTTATGTATATAGTTCGTTTATTTAAAAAAGTGAGGGTGATGGAGCAATTCGGAAGTAAAATAAATAACAGGAATGATAAAAATTATGTTTTATTCATAAGAATGAATTAAAATTAATCCTTTGCGCTCGAGCGGCGCCGATACGGCGCCCGGCCGATTTGAAGTGTCACCTCGGGTAGCGCTGCTGCGGCACCCGGCTGATTTGAAGTCTCAAATTGCGGGACGCTCTTGCGGCAAGTGTCAACTCGAGCGATGCTGCTACGCCGCTATGGTCGTTTGTAACTCGATCTGCTTATTTACGATGAGCGATAAGATATTTTTCTCGGAAATACTTTCGTGGACTAGGCTTGGCTGGCATTGTAGCCAAATCTTAGCTCAGTTTAGTTAGTCTCAGCGTTGCATTCGCTTGAAACAGTCTTGCCAGTAAAAATAGTAGCTAAAAAGTGTTTGAGCCCTAAAAATATGGAGGAAGAACAAATCAGCTCAAGTTCGGACGAATTCGATTTTGCCGCTTTGGATGAAAAAATTACGCTGATTTCCGACGGATTACGCCGTGAAACGAACGAATCCAGTGAAGATAGTGATACAGTAAGAGGTGTGAGAGGGCGAAAAATTAGAATTATAGAGAGCGACAGTGAAGTTGAAAGTGATGCTGAAAGAGAAATTGAAAATGAAGCTGCGGAAGGTGCAAGCAGTTCAGCATGGGTACTTTGCGAAGACTACGACGAATCTCTCTAATAAACAAATGCTTTACATCCCTTAACGCGATTATTTATTATTAAATCAGCTTTGCAAATCATTCGTTGAATTCTGTTCGTACATGGAATTATTCAAATTAAAAAGATAATTAAAAGATAATTAAAAACACTAACTTTATTTTAATTAACCCTGATAGAAAAAGTACAAAAATCACTTTTACTTATATTACTTTATTATATTACTAAAACAAAATCAATAAAAAAATAAATAAAACAAAAATTAATAGAAATTTACTACGTATTTTGCGCTCCCTCCTCTCCCTCCTCTTCCTCCCCTTCCTCCCCTTCCTCCTCTTCCTCCTCTTCCTCCTCTTCCTCCTCTTCCTCCTCTTCCTCTTTCCCCTTTTTTGCCCCTCTTTTGGGGGCCATACATAGTTTTTTTAAATAGCTTTTTCAGCTCTCTCTGCAACGTATAAGTATATATTATTATTATTATTTGTTATTATACATATATTACTATATTAAATTATATATAAAAGTATTTTTTATTTACTTACATTAGCAGCAACTAGGTTTGCCAGGTTAGGCCTAGCTGTCCCTCGAGCCAGCTGGCCTAATATATTTCGCCACTGCGACTGTAACATAACAGCAGAAATAGAAATATATATATTATAATTATACATTCTGCTTTTTACACATATATTGCATATACTTACAGCTCTCCCAGCCTCGTACGCGGCAGCGATTTCTCGCTGCCGCGCCAGAATTGAGTCCAGCGACTCGGTGGTGTTCTCCGCTGCGACGTTACTTGTAGCTGTTGCGGAGGTTGCCTCCGCTGCGACGTTACTTGTAGCTGCGGAGGTTGCCTCCGCTGCGGCGTTAGTTGTAGCTGCGGAGGCTGCCTCCGCTGCTGCGTTAGTTGTAGCTGCGGAGGCTGCCTCCGCTGCTGTGACCGTGTTGTTTAGTACAATACCTTCCATTTGGTTCGTTATGTTATCCATGGTTCTAAAAAAAAAAGTAATATTATTAACACATTGCGGACGGCTCACGAGATATCTCGTGGCAACAAGCAACCAGCCGCAAATATTTCTGTTACGTAACCATGGTAACGAAGCCTCTCGCATTACTAAGTAATTGTAGCGAAGCAAATGAATCATTCCAAGAATGTAAAAAATCTTATATAGTAAACAGATATATAAACTATGTATATATAGTATTATTTAAGAACACTAAATGCAAATTAGAAATGTGTGTTAAAATAAATTGCTACAATTACTAGAACAAATTTCTACAAACGTTTACGCACATTTCTAATTTGCATTTAGTATTCTTAAATAATATTATATATACATAGTTTATATATCTGTTTATTATATAAGATTTTTTACATTCTTGGAATGATTCATTTGCTTCGCTACAATTACTTAGGAATGCGAGAGGCTTCGTTACCATGGTTATGTAACAGAAATTGTATGTACTTACATGTAATCCTACGTCTGCAAGACTTGAACGTTGAATGAAACTGCGACCCTTTGAAATAATATCATTGCTTGTCTGCCAATTGTTCAAATAATATCATTGGTTGTCTGCCAAGGGTTCAAGTAATATCATTGGTCGTCTGTCAATTGTTCAAATAATATCATTGGTTGTCTGCCAATTGTTCAAATAATATCATTGGTTGTGTGCCAATGGCAATGTCCAATGGTAGCATCGCAAGCATAACCTGCGTTTTTACGTCGCGTTCGATCGTAATTTGTTCTCCAAGTGATACGGTCTAGGAGTGCAAAGCGTGCGATTTCTATTTCTTATAATTTTAGATTTTTTCTATTTCATTCTATTTCATGCTATTTCATTCTATTACATTCTATTTCATTCTATTTCATTCTATTTTATTCTATTTAATTCTATTCTTTTTGATTCTACTTTTATATTCTACTCTATTCGGCATTATTCTACTACATTTCATTGTAAACAATAGAAACAGATAAATTTAACAATTTCAAAAGTGTAGCGAAACGATGCCAAAGGTTGTGAATTCAATGAATTGGGAGGATGTGGTTTCTTCCCAATTGTTCAGATGTATGAAGGGAGGTGCATCGAAACACCTGACCTTGACCAGACCAAGATACAGCAAAAGAAAAATTATGAAGGAGAGGTAAGTGAGCATTTTGTTTCGTTACTATGATTTCGGTAATATGTTTCGATATAATTTAAATGGTAAGTTCTCATTTCTGCTGGAAATACATTTTTTCGCTTTCTCGCTTTTGTACTTTCATTTCTCGGATTTTTATGATATTGACATATGCTGTAGTCCATATTCAATCATTCGAATGAAGTTGTAAAACAAAATCGACGGGTCGAAGTAGCTGATTAGTGTCATTTATACGTTATTTATATTTCACGTAAATTTCTGTATCATCGAAAGCACTGACATCGAGATATCCCTTCCTTTTTCTTGGGATCTTCGTCACGTACAAATGCTTTCCCGGTTGTATGGACGTATGTTCGTATTGTTTGACGAACAGATGGGGTCGAAAGGAAATTTTAGGATTATTGTCGTAAAGAAAGCTGATTGCCTTCGGTGTCCCTAAAGAAAGAAATTAGAAGGCCGAGGATCTGGAACTCGTTGCTTTTACGAGCGGTCCTTGAGACCCGGCCGCGTACGGCACACAGATGGGAAGGTTACAATTTCCGCGTCCGACAATTCATTCCCTCCCACGGTGAGGGCCCACTGCAGATATTATTTCAATACGTATTCTGCATTTGTTTGCAACAAACGTTTTCTCTTCAATCTTCTGCAAAGAGCGTAGCCGACTCAAGATGGTCAAAATTGTCCTTACAGGTTTTTCAATGAGTACTATACCGTTCGATCTAAATAAATTGATATTATTAATTAAATAATGCGAGCCAGAGAGAGTCACTGTGCCGTTGTAACCATTTCGAATCATAACCTGGAGTAAGCCGTTCAATCTTTCCATTTTAATTGAACACTTGCAAATGATAACGATGACAATACAAGTAGCAACGATTTGTTGCATAGCAATACGGCCCACCGGTCAACAAAAACCTAGCTGCGCAAAATTTCAACCCGGTTGCAAGCTGTGGTTATCTCTGACTATCACGAAGTCAAATAATATTAATGCGCCATTGGAGTTCAGTAATGATGTAGCACAAATCTAAGCTCAATCAAAATTTATTGTACGTATCTATTATTTAAAAAATATAATATTATATATTAGAACTTAGACTTATATGTGGGATTAATTTATAATAGAGTTGAATATAATTTTTATTTTGATTTCTCGGTTCGAGAGATATGAAATTATCTAATTGAATAATTGAATTTGATTTCTAATATACAGTTACGGGGTAATTTTCTTAGAAATAAATAATTGGGTTATAGTTAATTAGTACTATGATTGTAATAATATAATTTATTTTATTTAGGTTTATTTGATTGAATTATATTGAACTGTTAATTATATGAATCAATTTGCTTTGTTGGAGTGAGAATATATATACAGGGTGTCCCACAATTATTTTAACAGCCGAAAATGAGGGGTAGCTGAGGTCATTTGAAGTAACTTTTTCCTTTGCGAAAATGCAATCCGCGGCTTCGTTTGCAAGTTATTAACGAAAAACACTGACCAATGAGACGAATTGGCGCGAACCATATGGTTATCGATCGGCCGAGCGGCACGTGCGTTTACCGCTGAGTTTGACAGTTGAAGGAGGGTCTGTGTGCGGCGTCCGAATCAATGAACAAGTCACGGAGCATGAACTTTTGATATTTTTTTTTACCACGTGACAGTGATAATTTCAAGAAAAACGCTATTCATCCTTATTTCAGAATGTCTGAAGAATGTTTACTAAATTTTCGGTCCCGAAATAATATGTAGTTTAACCGTGACAACCGTTTTAATTTTCTCACGTGTACCGTATGAAATTTGTATGCGATATGTACAGTGAAGATTAACAATAAGCAACCCAGTCGAAGTACATAAATGATATTTGAATTTAAATAATTCCGTGTCCGAACAGAATTCAACGAACGATGCGCAAAGCTAATTTAATAAATAATAATCGCGTTAAAGGACATAAGGGATATGTTTGTTAGAGAAATATGAAGAATATTATCAATAAGAAACTCATCCATTTAGTTGTAAATCCACTTCATGCACGGAAATGTGTGCAGGAGGATAGTGCATGGACCTCGTACAATGTATGATGAACTGCACAGCTGATCTCTATCCGACAGCGACGAACAGAAGGATATCTCCGGGCAAGCAATTTCAACGTTTACTTTCACTGCATTATCACTAAACACTGATCACTTATCAATAATATTTATGAACCAACTTTCCTGGGTTAATATGTATGGCCCTGAAAAGAGCCGATTGTTTTATGCGACGCGTTCGAAGTTCATATCGTTAAGAAAACATACCGCGTTGACGGGATGAACTGCGGAAGACTAGCACGATGGCTGACAATGTTCGCGTTCGATGGGAAACAGTTGAAATTCGCTCGTAGGAAAACGAAACAATGTCGGCCATCGTGCCAGTCTTCTGCAGTTCGTCTCGACAACGTGGTACATACGTGTCGTTAACAGTGAGAACTTCGAACGCGTCGCATAAAAATATCTGCTCTTTTCAGAGCTATACATATTAACAAAGGGAAGTTCATCCATAAATATTATTGATAAGTGATCAGTGTTTAGTGATAATGCAGTGAAAGTAAACGTTGAAATTGCCTGTCCGGAGACATCCTTCTGTTCGTTGCCGTCGGATACATGAAGTGGATTTTACAACTAAATGGGTGAGTTTCTTATTGATAATATTCTTCATATTTCTCTAACAAACATATCCCTTATGTCCTTTAACGCGATTATTATTTATTAAATTAGCTTTGCGCATCGTTCGTTGAATTCTGTTCGGACACGGAATTATTTAAATTCAAATATCATTTATGTACTTCGACTGGGTTGCTTATTGTTAATCTTCACTGTACATATCGCATACAAATTTCATACGGTACACGTGAGAAAATTAAAACGGTTGTCACGGTTAAACTACATATTATTTCGGGACCGAAAATTTAGTAAACATTCTTCAGACATTCTGAAATAAGGATGAATAGCGTTTTTCTTGAAATTATCACTGTCACGTGGTAAAAAAAATATCAAAAGTTCATGCTTCGTGACTTGTTCATTGATTCGGACGCCGCACACAGTCCCTCCTTCAACTGTCAAACTCAGCGGTAAACGCACGTGCCGCTCGGCCGATCGATAACCATATGGTTCGCGCCAATTCGTCTCATTGGCCAGTGTTTTTCGTTAATAACTCGCAAACGAAGCCGCGGATTGCATTTTCGCAAAGGAAAAAGTTACTTCAAATGATCTCAGCTACCCCTCATTTTCGGCTGTTAAAATAATTGTGGGACACCCTGTATATGTTATTCTAATTGCGGCTAAAAAATTGGCTACAAAATATTTTTCATACATACAATTTATGAATTCATCTAAAAATTTAGATAGTTTTCATACGAGTGACAAGTAGAGATTAATTTTTAATATTACATGAAAGTTTGAATAAGAAATTTAAATTAAATAATGGTAAAAATTCAGTGCGCCAGCACCAACGGTTCGACTGCTGTTGTTCGTTAATTTTAAGAATTTTTAGGGGCTGCAGTTATCTCGATGGTAAATTTTAATAATTATCTGGGTTGAATAAATTTATGCGAACCGTACAAATCGCACGTCGCTTTCATTATAAATGGACTAAGTCGTAACGGTGTAAAAGTATGGGACAATGTTTTCATTAAAATTTTAGTTTAACAATAAGTGTTTCATTTACATTGAAAGGATTCTGAATGAGGAAAATTATATTATTTGCACAAATTATAAATATTATTGATTTCTTAATTTAATACATTTGAAAAAGGGAATTACATGATTATAAGTTATAGTATTTATTTACGAATAAATTTAATGATTTTAAAATGTGTGTGCGTGTGTTGTAGAAGAAGAAAGTAATATTAGTATAAGTAAAAGTGATTTTTTCGTACTTTTTGTATCAGGGTTAATTAAAATAAAGTTAGTGTTTTTAATTATCTCGAAAGTAAAAGAGTTAATTTAATATTTCTGTTATGTATCATAATAGTTATTAATAATGAATTGATGAGTTTATGTTGGAAGAAAATCCTAACTTTGGCATTGTTAGTTGTTACATTTTGTATTGGAATCTTTGTTTTTTCTTTTCTTTTTACGGACATTATTCTTTCATACTTTTAAATATATTTATTCATTTATCCTACATCAAATTGAATTGGTTAGTTTAGGGTATTCAATAATAATTGAAATAAATAATGGTTCATTGTCGTATAAAGTATTAAAGTCGTGTAAAGAATTAAGTTTAGATTTATGGTGATTGAAGATTTAAATTTTTATTAATATTAATCAGTAAAATTAAATGATTTGTATTTCATAACAATTTTATTACTTTGTTGTAATATAATTTAACTTAACTGTATAAATTTATTTTAATACTAATTTAAAATTGGACTTTTGAAATTAGAATATTTAAATTTTCAGTAGTTTTAAGCAATAAAATTAAATATTTTGTATTATGACAATTAGACCGCATTTCCACGGTGGACAGTCGCATGAATTGGGGAAAACCGTAATTCGTTTTTTATGGCCATAAATCCGGTCGACGGGCTAACGATGCATACTGTCAATGTCGTACTAAGAGAAAGAAACAGTTGTGCGTTTGTCGTAAATTATGTTGAGTGCGAGCGGCGATTGTGTCGCGCCTTCGACTGACGATATACACACGACCATGCACTCGAGGCCCCAATAGTGTTTGGTTTCCTGGATCGCAGACAAAATATATATATATTGCCGGGTAAGTGGCCGAGGACTGTCGCGTGGTTTTCCACAGATCAGTTTGTTTTTCCTTTAGAGAATCGCGGGCCTCGGGGCATTCGTTGAATTATTAGGGGCTGCAGTAATCTGGTATGCCCCGAGGCCCGCGATTCTCTAAAGGAAAAACAAACTGATCTGTGGAAAACCACGCGACAGTCCTCGGCCACTTACCCGGCAATATATATATATTTTGTCTGCGATCCAGGAAACCAAACACTATTGGGGCCTCGAGTGCATGGTCGTGTGTATATCGTCAGTCGAAGGCGCGACACAATCGCCGCTCGCACTCAACATAATTTACGACAAACGCACAACTGTTTCTTTCTCTTAGTACGACATTGACAGTATGCATCGTTAGCCCGTCGACCGGATTTATGGCCATAAAAAACGAATTACGGTTTTCCCCAATTCATGCGACTGTCCACCGTGGGTCCTATCGGCAGACCAGACCACCCGCGGGCCACGTGAAAATCTTGGAAATGCGGTCTAATTATCATAATACAAAATATTTAATTTTATTGATTAAAACTACTGAAAATTTAAATATTCTAATTTTAAATGTCCAATTTTAAATTAGTATTACATTAAATTTATCCAGTCAAGTTAAATTATATTACAACAAAGTAATAAAATTGTTATGAAATACAAATAATTTAATTTTACTGATTAATAGTAATAAAAATTTAAATCTTCACGTTTCACATTGTATACGTGACGCTGGGACCCCCAAACAGTCAGGGCACGATGTATATCTAATGGTACCGGTGATGATGTATCGCGGTATCTAATATATACAGTTTACATCACCGTCGTTGCCCGCTGACGGAACCGGCGAAAATGTAAACCGATATCGTAGTATCTTAGTACTAAATAAACTATAGATGAATTTTTGTCCGAGGCTAAAATTTCAACACTAACCAATTCAATTTGATGTAGGATAAATGAATAAATATATTTAAAAGTATGAAAGAATAATGTCCGTAAAAAAGAAAAGAAAAAACAAAGATTCCAATACAAAATGTAACAACTAACAATGCCAAAGTTAGGATTTTCTTCCAACATAAACTCATCAATTCATTATTAATAACTATTATGATACATAACAGAAATATTAAATTAACTCTTTTACTTTCGAGATAATTAAAAACACTAACTTTATTTTAATTAACCCTGATACAAAAAGTACGAAAAAATCACTTTTACTTATACTAATATTACTTTCTTCTTCTACAACACACGCACACACATTTTAAAATCATTAAATTTATTCGTAAATAAATACTATAACTTATAATCATGTAATTCCCTTTTTCAAATGTATTAAATTAAGAAATCAATAATATTTATAATTTGTGCAAATAATATAATTTTCCTCATTCAGAATCCTTTCAATGTAAATGAAACACTTATTGTTAAACTAAAATTTTAATGAAAACATTGTCCCATACTTTTACACCGTTACGACTTAGTCCATTTATAATGAAAGCGACGTGCGATTTGTACGGTTCGCATAAATTTATTCAACCCAGATAATTATTAAAATTTACCATCGAGATAACTGCAGCCCCTAAAAATTCTTAAAATTAACGAACAACAGCAGTCGAACCGTTGGTGCTGGCGCACTGAATTTTTACCATTATTTAATTTAAATTTCTTATTCAAACTTTCATGTAATATTAAAAATTAATCTCTACTTGTCACTCGTATGAAAACTATCTAAATTTTTAGATGAATTCATAAATTGTATGTATGAAAAATATTTTGTAGCCAATTTTTTAGCCGCAATTAAAATAATATATATATATATGTTCTCACTCCAACAAAGCAAATTAATTCATATAATTAACAGTTCAATATGATTCAATTGCTATGCAACAAATCGTTGCTACTTGTATTGTCATCGTTATCATTTGCAAGTGTTCAATTAAAATGGAAAGATTGAACGGCTTACTCCAGGTTATGATTCGAAATGGTTGCAACGGCACAGTGACTGGCTCACATTATTTAATTAATAATATCAATCTATTTAGATCGAACGGTATAGTACTCATTTGAAAACCTTTATTTTTGTTTGTATATTTTGCATTTATAGAACTCAACAAGCTGCAGCGGCAAGGAAGATGCGCACCGAGAAGATCGAAGCAGCGGAGGTAAGTCAAGAAATGCCCCATTTCATCATCGAGCCAGGAACGCAAGAGCAATCATGTGCACAGCCAATCATCGATGAAGGATTAACCATAACGGACTTCCGGTTCGTGGTGGAGCAGGTACTACTGATAGGGTACCACTCGGCAACGTTCGAATGTACCACGCAACATTTGCAAGTGATCGGGATGAAGCGCTCGGGATTGTTAGCAACGATAACTCTGAAGTGCAAGATGTGCCAATATGAAGCGGAAGTGCACAGTCAAACGGCAGACAACAAAACAATGGACTTGAATTATACTACGACCCTCGCTGCAATCACTTCTGGAGGTGGTTACGCAAAGATGGAAGAAATGTTTGCAACAATGAACATTCCATGCATGTCAAGGACGGAATATCGAAGACGTCATGACGACATTGTTGAAGATTTGGTGAGTCTTGCTGAAGCAGAAATGCTAGCAGCGGCAGAAGAGGAGAAACAATTAGCCGTCCGAAGAGGCGACGTTTCAGTTTCCGGTATCCCTTTCATCCCCGTCGTGGCTGACGGCAGCTGGATGAAAAGATCGTACCATACTGGAAGGCATGACTCCTTGTCCGGTATTGGTGCAATAGCGGGATACCACACAAAAAAAGTGTTATTTGCAGGTGTGAAAAATAAAGTGTGTTTGATTTGCCACAACGCTTCGAAGAGGAAGGAAAGCCCCAGAGAACATAGATGCTTCAAGAACTGGGGACGAAATGAGACATCCACGAGAATGGAGAGTGCTGCAATTGCTGAGGGTTTCCAGACCAGCATAGAAAAAAGAGGTCTGATATATAATATATTGATTGCCGATGGCGACAGCAGCGTATATAAAAGGATTTTGGATTGTGATCCATACAAGGCAGAGATGGTTCGTGTGAAAAAGATTGAGTGCACGAACCATTTATTGCGCAATTTTTGCAACAAACTGAAAGATGTTGTAAAGAAGACTCCACCTGGCATTTATCGAAAAGCCGTGGAAAATAACATTCGTAGACTGCGCACGGATGTTGTGAAGGCTGCAGTTTACAGATCGAAGGAAAATCTTCCGACCCACCAAAGAATAAAAAATTTGCAAACGGATCTACTAAATATTCCCAGCCACGTTTTCGGAGAGCACAAGGAGTGTCGAAGACTAGGATATTTCTGCGACCGCCCAGAAAACACGGGAGAAGACAACTTGGTACCGCATCTCAAGAAAATCGGCACATATAACCGGATGCATGAGATCTTCCGTCCATTGATGGCTCATGCTGAAAGTTTGTTACATAATACTACAAACAATTCAGTTGAGAACCTCAATGCAATCATTGCAAAATATACCGGTGGGAAAAGGTTAAATTGGGGCCAGAGAGGGTCATATTCTGCGAGATGTGCAGCTGCTGTTGTACAGCACAACACGCAAAAACTAATATCAAAGGTAATAGAGGGCAAGGGTGTGAAGCCGCCGAAATTGATAGAACAATTAGAAGAAAGAAGGAAAGGCATTAATGAAAAAGGAAACGAAAGGAAAAGAAAGTCTCCGAAGAAGGTGAGAAACCCGTTTTGTTCAGCAATGGACCCGGATTATGGAGTTAGCGCAGAGAAACCGGATATGGAGCAACATCTATTTAGCTTTGAAAAAGAAAGGCACATGGAGATGCTGCAGGACTGGCAAACGAATCGAAAGAAAATAGAGAGGGATACGGTAGAACAAAATAAAAGCCACGAGTGGCATACATACCGATCCAAATTACTTACAGCGTCGAACTTTGGCAAAGTGTGTCGGCGAAGGAAAACAACCAAGTGTGGAAATTTGGTAAAGTCACTGCTGTATCCAAACATATTGCAGCTGCCTGCCATTGAATATGGTCGGCAGTGTGAGAATATTGCCCGCGAACAACTTGCGAAGGAGGAAGACGTGGAAATCCGCAAATGCGGTCTCTTCATTGATGCAGAGATACCATTTTTGGGGGCATCTCCGGACGGCATAATTGACGACGACGGTATCGTGGAAATTAAATGCCCGAAGACGGCAGAAAAATTCTCGCCAGAAGAAGCGATAAAAAATATTCAACCACTACGAAGAATATTTGAAGATGATGCAGGTACTGCATTACGCAGAACCCATCACTATTTTTACCAAGTGCAGGGACAACTGCACATAACAGGTCGACAATATTGTCTGTTTTGTTTGTGGACACCAAAGGGTATGAAAACTATAAAAGTAACCAAAGACGACACATTTTGGCAGAACGAAATGAAATCGAAATTGTCGCGATTCTACGTCCATTGTATGTTGCCCGAAATATTGGACAGCCGCTACATTAGGAACATGAGTATCCGAGAGGCCACAGAAACGGAGTACAAAAAACCAATTGTGATTAGCACAAAACTAATTAAAAAACCTGAAGCGAACCCACACAATGTCGGGTTGCACACTTCGTGTGCGCCTTCGCTGATTATTTCAGCGAAGGAAATTTAAAACAGATCTGAGCTCGCGAGTCATTAGATTCGCTCGAGCGTACCCACGCAATGTCGGGTTGCACACTTCGTGTGCGCCTTCGCTGATTATTTCAGCGAAGGAAATTTAAAACAGATCTGAGCTCGCGAGTCATTAGATTCGCTCGAGCGTACCCACGCAATGTCGGGTTGCACACTTCGTGTGCGCCTTCGCTGATTATTTCAGCGAAGGAAATTTAAAACAGATCTGAGCTCGCGAGTCATTAGATTCGCTCGAGCGTACCCACGCAATGTCGGGTTGCACACTTCGTGTGCGCCTTCGCTGATTATTTCAGCGAAGGAAATTTAAAACAGATCTGAGCTCGCGAGTCATTAGATTCGCTCGAGCGTACCCACGCAATGTCGGGTTGCACACTTCGTGTGCGCCTTCGCTGATTATTTCAGCGAAGGAAATTTAAAACAGATCTGAGCTCGCGAGTCATTAGATTCGCTCGAGCGTACCCACGCAATGTCGGGTTGCACACTTCGTGTGCGCCTTCGCTGATTATTTCAGCGAAGGAAATTTAAAACAGATCTGAGCTCGCGAGTCATTAGATTCGCTCGAGCGTACCCACGCAATGTCGGGTTGCACACTTCGTGTGCGAATTTTTCCTTGCATGTTGCAGATGATGTTCACGCGGATCGGCAGTGAGGTGTGCTTGCGATGCTACCATTGACAGCGCCACTGCGGTTGAGGGAACGACCGACAATGTTCTGGCCAGAAGGAAAGAAGTCGCTCTGGCATTCAACGCCGGGAAAACTGTATGTATTTGCAATATGTATGTACGATGAAATGCTTATTCATAATGTATGTACTTCTAATTCCACGTCTATGTTACAGGCAAGTATGAAGACAGTTCTTGCTAAATTGGCTCGGTAGGCGGAAACCACCTTCCATTTGACCGGAGGGAGAGAAGTCGCTCTGGCATTCAACGCCGGGAAAACTGTAGGTATATGCAATATATATGTACGATGAAATGTATATTCATAATATATATACTTCTAATTCTGCTGTTATGTTACAGTCGCAGTGGCGAAATATGTTAGGCCAGCTGGCTCGGGGGACAGCTAGGCCTAACCTGGCGAACCTAGTGGCTGCTAATGTAAGTAAATGAAAAATACTTTTATATATAATTTAATATAGTAATATATGTATAATAACAAATAATAATAATAATATATACTTATACGTTGCAGAGAGAGCTGAAAAAACTTTTTAAAAGAACTGTTTATGGCCCCCAGAAGAGGGGCAATGAAAAAAGAAGAGGAAGAGGAGGAAGAGGAGGAAGAGGAGGAAGGGGAGGAAGAGGAGGAAGAGGAGGAAGAGGAGGGAGAGGAGGGAGCGCCAAATATATCGTTAATTTTTATTAAATGTAAGTTTGAATAAAAAATTTAAATTAAATAATGGTAAATTTAGTGCCAGCACCAACGGTTAAACTACTGTTATTCGTTAATTTTAAGAATTTTTAAATTTTTAAAGACTGATTTGGTATTAAGTAATTTTTGGGGGCTGTTGCCCGTCACTTTCGTTATAAATGGAATAAGTCAGTTTTCTTTAAAATTTTAGTTTAACAATAAGTGTTTCATTTACATTGAAAGGATTCTGAATAAGGAAAATTTTATTATTTGTACGAATTATAAATATTATTGATTTCTCTCTGAATTTAATATAGTTGAAACCTGATTACCTGATTATAAGTTATAGTATTTATTTGTGTGTGTTGTAGAAGAAGAAAGTAATATTAATATAAGTAAAAGTGATTTTTATACTTTTTGTATCAGGGTTAATTAAAATAAAGTTAGTGTTTTTAATTATCTTTTAATTATCTTTTTAATTTGAATAATTCCATGTACGAACAGAATTCAACGAATGATTTGCAAAGCTGATTTAATAATAAATAATCGCGTTAAGGGACGTAAAGCATTTGTTTATTAGAGAGATATGAAAAATATTATCAGTAAGAAACTCACCCATTCAGTTGAGGATACATTTGCTGGCTGAAATTCACGATGTCGAAGGGCACTGACCTTGTACAACGTACAGCTGATCTTTCACTGCACTGTCACCAAACACTGATCACTTAATTAATCACTGATAATCCGAAACATTTGTGGATATTACGAAAGATGACTGAGACGCGTTTGCAGATAATCGTTTGTACGACACGTTCGCGGGTAATCGTTTATTCGACGTGTTCGTTCGGCAGTCGTCGTTTCACTGCCAAAAAATCGAGGCCTCGACCGTGGGCCCTTGTCGTTCGTCGTTCGGCCGTCCGAGGAAATGACACTCGATACCGCAGGGTGACAGCGAGGCGGACACAGTTTACGTCTCGGCATATCTTGTTTATTTCATTTGGTGGTACCCTGCGCTTCGAAGAAAATGGTATCGGGTGTTATTTCCTCGGACGGCCGAAAGACGAACAAGGGCCCACGGTCGATATTATATTTGAAAAAAGGAATTACCTGATTATAAGTTATAGTATTTATTTAAGAATAAATGTAATGATTTTAAAATGTGTGTGCGTGTGTTGTAGAAGAAGAAAGTAATATTAACCCTTTGCACTCGAGGCCTTTTTCGCTTGCGCAAACCAGCAACTCGAGACGATTTCGGACAAATTATGCAAATATTTTAGAAGTAGTTTACAAATATTTATTAACAAATAAATGTATAAAAATAATAATATTTCACTAGTTTACTTATTTATACGTTGAAAACAATAAACTTTGATAAATATTACACTCTGTAATTAGTTTTGGTGTGACATCTTGTAAAACAATATCCTATATTATATAATATAATATAGTAATATATATAATAACAAATAATAATAATAATATATACTTATACGTTGCAGAGAGAGCTGACAAAATTATTCAAATGAACCATTTATGGCCCCCAGAAGAGGGGCAAGGAAAGAAGAAGAGGAAGAGGAGGAAGAGGAGGAAGAGGAGGGAGAGGAGGGGGAGGAGGGGGAGTTCTAAATATGTTTTGAACTTTTATTAATAAAAAAATCGTTTTTATCATTTCTGTTGTTCATTTTATTTACGAATTGCTCCATCACCATCAGTTTTTTAAATAAACGAACTACATTTAAATTATTTGTTTACTTCGCATTATCTACATATCACATCCAATCCCACTAGCACTGTCCGACGATTCAGAAAAGTCTAAGCTGAGGGGCTTCGGTTGTAGAAAGGACCATTTTTTTATAATTGTTCAGATATTTACAATATTCGACGAGCGTTCTTGCTGCAACTGCCGCGCCGCTCACGACTGCCCCGCACGCCACCTTCCCCTGGTCTAGTAACCTAGCGCGCGGCAGAATATCTTCGTGACAACTGTTCGTATCAACCAAGATGGACGTGCCAATATACCAGTGAGCAGTTTGGGAGTTGGATATTTCGATTCAGAAAAGTCTAAGCTGTTGGGCTTCGGTTGTAGAAATGACCATTTCTTTATTATTGTTGAGATATTTACAATATTCGACGAGCGTTCTTGCTGCAACTACCGCGCCGCTCACGACTGCCCCGCACGCCACCTTCCCCTGGTCTAGTAACCTAGCGCGCGGCAGAACGGGCTCATGAAGCAGGAATCAGTTTCATGAAACTCAGTTTGTGAAACGGTTTTGACGACATGGCAACATTGCGGCGAGGAATGAAATGTGGCAACCATGTTTAGTCGCTATCCTTCTCTTTTAGCTTGCTTTCTCTCTTCCGTTACATTTTTACCGATACCCGTGATCACAGAAACATATGCGTGTGCCACCTGCCGGTCGAAAATATTTCTAATTTGGTTTGTCTAATGTCCGTTCGCACAACTGTAGCGCGACGATCAACTCGGAGTGCTGGCTGATCTGACCCGGCCCCTTAAGTTAAATTATATTACAACAAAGTAATAAAATTGTTATGAAATACAAATCATTTAATTTTACTGATTAATTTTAATAAAAATTTAAATCTTCAATTATCATAAATCTAAACTTAATTCTTTACACGACTTTAATACTTTATATGACAATGAACTATTATTTATTTCATTTATTATTGAATACCCTAAACTAACCAATTCAATTTGATGTAGGATAAATGAATAAATATATTTAAAAGTATGAAATAATAATGTTCGTAAAAAAGAAAAGAAAAAAAAAATTCCAATAGAAAATGTAACAACTAACAATGCCAAAGTTAGGATTTTCTTCCAACATAAACTCATCAATTCAGTATTAATAATTATTATGATACATAACAGAAATATTAAATTAACTCTTTTACTTTCGAGATAATTAAAAACACTAACTTTATTTTAATTAACCCTGATGCAAAAAGTACGAAAAAATCACTTTTACTTATACTAATATTACTTTCTTCTTCTACAACACACGCACACACATTTTAAAATCATTAAATTTATTCGTAAATAAATACTATAACTTATAATCATGTAATTCCTTTTTTCAAATATATTAAATTAAGAAATCAATAATATTTATAATTTGTGCAAATAATAAAATTTTCCTCATTCAGAATCCTTTCAATGTAAATGAAACACTTATTGTTAAACTAAAATTTTAATGAAAACATTTTCCCATACTTTTACAACGTTACGATTTATTCCATTTATAATGAAAGTGGCGGGCAATTTGTACGGTTCACATAAATTTATTCAACCTAGATAATTATTAAAATTTATTATCGAGATAACTGAAGCCCCTAAAAATTCTTAAAATTAACGAATAACAGCAGTTTAACCGTTGGTGCTGGCGCACTAAATTTACCATTATTTAATTTAAATTTCTTATTCAAACTTTCATGTAATATTAAAAATTAATCTCTACTTTTCACTCGTATGAAAACTATTTAAATTTTTAGATGACTTCATAAATTGTATTTATGAAAAATATTCTATAGCCAATTTTTTAGCCGCAATTAAAATAATATATATATTCTCACTCCAACAAAGCAAATTAATACATAATTAACAGTTCAATATAATTCAATCAAATGAACCCAAATAAAATAAATGATATTATTACAATCATAGTACTAATTAGCTATAACTCAATTATTTATTTCTACGAAAATTACCCCGTAACTGTATATTAGAAATCAAATTCAATTATTCAATTAGATAATTTCATATCTCTCGAACCGAAATCAAAATAAAAATTAAATTCAACTCTATTATAAATTAATCCCACATTAGTAATCAACATAAAATTCATCTTAAATAAGTCTAAACTCTAATATATAATATTATATTTTTTAAATAATAGATACGTATACAATAAATTTTGTATTATTTTACTTCGTGATAGTCAGAGATAACCACAGCTTGCAACCGGGTTGAAATTTTGCGCAGCTAGGTTTTTGATGACCGGTGGGCCGTATTGCTATGCAACAAATCGTTGCTACTTGTATTGTCATCGTTATCATTTGCAAGTGTTCAATTAAAATGGAAAGATTGAACGGCTTACTGCAGGTTATGATTCGAAATGGTTGCAACGGCACAGTGACTCTCTCTGGCTCACATTATTTAATTAATAATATCAATTTATTTAGATCGAACGGTATAGTACTCATTTGAAAAACCTGTAAGGACAATTTTGACCATCTTGAATCGGCTACGCTCTTTGCAGAAGATTGAAGAGAAAACGTTTGTTGCAAACAAATGCAGAATACGTATTGAAATAATATCTGCAGTGGGCCCTCACCGTGGGAGGGAATGAATTGTCGGACGCGGAAATTGTAACCTTCCCATCTGCGTGCCGTACGCGGCCGAGTTCCAGATCCTCGGCCTTCTAATTTCTTTCTTTAGGGACACACGAAGGCAATCAGCTTTCTTTACGACAATAATCCTAAAATTTCCTTTCTACCCCATCTGTTCGTCAAACAATACGAACATCCGTCCATACAACCGGGAAAGCATTTGTACGTGACGAAGATCCCAAAAAAAGGAAGGGATATCTCGATGTCAGTGTTTTCGATGATACAGAAATTTACGTGAAATATAAATGACGTATAAATGACACTAATCAGCTACTTCGACCCGTCGATTTTGTTTTGCAACTTCATTCTAATGATTGAATATGGACTACAGCATATGTCAATATCATAAAAATCCGAGAAATGGAAGTACAAAAGCGAGAAAGCGAAAAAATGTATTTCCAGCAGTAATGAGAACTTTTGCTCTTACCATTTAAATTATATCGAAACATATTACCGAAATCATAGTAACGAAACAAAATGCTCACTTACCTCTCCTTCATAATTTTTCTTTTGCTGTATCTTGGTGTGGTCAAGGTCAGTTTTTTCGATGCATCCCCCTTCATACGTCTAAACAATTGGGAAGAAACCACATCCTCCCAATTCATTGAATTCACAACCTTTGGCATCGTTTCGCTACACTTTTGAAATTGTTAAATTTATCTGTTTCTATTGTTTACAATGAAATGTAGTAGAATAATGCCAAATAGAGTAGAATATAAAAGTAGAATCAAAAAGAATAGAATTGAATAAAATAAAATAGAATGAAGTAGAATGAAATAGAATGAAATAGAAAAAATCTAAAATTATAAGAAATAAACATCGCGCGCTTTGCACTCCTAGACCGTATCACTTGGAGAACAAATCACGACTGAACGCGACGTAAAAACGCAGAGAACAGCTGAATGCGAGTCACGTTACGATACTACTAATACATGTAGCTTTATCGCCTACGAAAGTGTAAACAAATCATTTTCGAACTGCAAACAGCGGTAGCGGGAAATTCGAAATAGGGAAAGCAACCGTTGTGTGAGATCATGATTTGGACCAGGGTATGCTTGCGATGCTACCATTGGACATTGCCATTGGCAGACAACCAATGATATTTTTTGAACCATTGGCAGACAACCAATGATACTATTTGAACCATTGGCAGACAACCAATCATACTATTTGAACCATTGGCGCATCATGTAGTCCCATTTTGAAAATCCCCCCACCACAAACACGGCTCCGAGACCGACACTGGGCCTAACTTCGAGCTGCGAAGGGTCGCAGTTTCATTCAACGCTGAACTCTTGGAGGAGTAAGAAACCACGAAGAAATTGCAAGTAAGTACATACTAATATATAAACTATGTATGTGGCACTAGAATTTCAAAGTTTTGAAACGTTTGCGTACCACGAGCCACTTTCGCGCTCTTCAGATTTTGGGTTGAGAAAAGCCAGGGCATATACATGTAGTATATTTTTCGTTAAATATAAGTTAAAATATTAGTTATGTAATCGAAGGAGCGCGATCGCGCTCTTTGGCGTTTTTCGATCCTGTTTTTTTAGAACCATCTGGTATGCAAACGATTCAATTGATTTTATTTCGAATTTATAACGCGATAAAATTTAGTATTGTGGAAATTTGTTCTAGTAATCGTGTAGCAATTTATTTTAATAATATTATTTTTTTTGCAGAAATATGGAACGAGAAGTCGAACAAAAAATGCAGGAAATGCAACGAGTGTTCTACAGCCCAAAGGCCTAATTAAAGGCAGGCTCTCCTGAACGAGGCTTACGCCCATGTCAGGTACCGATGGTCGGTGCAGAAACAGCTGCGAGGGGAGAGAGGACTTGGAAAAACCCCCCTGTCACCCGTGAAGGATCATTCAGAGGGAGGACCGTCCCGTGAGGGAAGCAACCCACTTAGCCGCGGCGTCCGCGATCCCCCTCAGGTGAGGTAGAATCCCGCACGCCGCGTTGACAGCGGGGGCCACGTGGAGGCGAGGTCGCCAGCAAAAGCTCGGTCCCTTGCGGGCTCGTAGAAACGAGAGTTTGGTGACATAAGTCACCACTCACCTGGACAATTACAGTTACCCAAGGGGTTACTGCAACCCGCGTCGTCACAGATGGGTTTTGAGGAAGGGTAGGAGGGAGGGAAAGAAAAGGAAGGGATGAGGAGGGGAGGGGGAAGGAAAGGAGGTTTGGAGGTTTGAGGGGGGTGGGGTGGATGCACATGGAAAGAAGAAGTCACACCCTTGTGCGGGAGCGTGTACTGAGTCCCCTGAGTTGTATTGGGAGCGCTCTTCCAGGTGGTCTCCCAAGTCTGGGTCTTAACAATGCATCCTGCCTTCTCCTATCTATTGTTTCTCGGTGTTTCATAACAGCTATTGCAAAAATTCTGAAACCTTCAAACGCATCCTGAGACAGGAGACATTTCAATTGGCATGGCCAGGCTATCTGCTTTTCCGTCAAGGTGCTAATGAGAGTAGTCCGGTGATGATGTAGTTTACTGCATTCGAAAATTATGTGGTCTACAGAGTCCCTTTGTCCACATTCACATATATCATCTTTAGTAATTTTATGTTTTTTCATTGTGTTTCCAATGATGCCATGTCCAGAGATTAGTTGAGTAGAATAATAGTTTAGAGATATCCATGAAGATGAGATTCTGTCAGAAATGTTGTCTATGAAACGGAAAGTGGTTCTTCCATTGGCGGATGCTTCCCATCGTGCTTGCCAGAGATGTAATACCTGTGTCCCGATTAATTGTTTAATTTTAGAAATATATTTTTTATCTGGCAGTTCTGTTGGGGGGATAATGTGCAGCTCTCCTATTGAGAATTCCTTATTTGTTCGGAGCAGATAGTAACATTTATGTCTTTCCAAGAGAAGGTCAACTGGGATGGCAGCATTAATAATATTTAGAGCATCTGAGGAAATAGTACGATAGGCCTTAGAGACTCTCAGAAGAGCATGTCTCTGAGATTGGAAGAGGCGTCTGATGTGATGCGTATTTAACTTATCAACCCATCCTGTGGCAGCATATGTAATGATGGGGATGAAGGTTCCTTTGTATATAGTGTTCATACTTTTTTGATTTAGTCCCCAGTTTGCCTTGGCTATTACTGTTAACTTGTTAAAGAGTATTTTAGCTTTATCTGCAATGTAGTTGACATGTGGCGTGATATTAAGTCTAGTGCCGAAACTGATTCCCAAATACTTTGCAACTTTTGTCATTCTTATTGAATGACCGTTTATCTTAACTACGGGAGGTCTTTTTATGTCAAAGAAGCCTTTAACCAGCAGCATCTCCGATTTTGCTGTGGAGAGTTTCAATTTGTAACGGTCACACCACTTGGATAAAATATCAGTTACACAATTTGCTTGGATTTCAATTTGCCTTCTAGTATTTCCCTGAATAATTACTGCGAGATCATCTGCATAAGCAATTGTACAGAAATTGTTACTATTTAAAGAGTTTATGGCGTCATCAAAAACCAGGTTCCAGAAATAGGGGCCAAGAACTGACCCCTGCGGGCAGCCTCTGTTTACCTGCTTTTTAATTGTTATTTTGGCTCCTGAGATTTCAATGGTCCTTTCGCTTAAATAACTTTGTATGAGTTTATAGAGGTTCTGTGGACAATTTCGTATCTTAAGGTTTGATAAAATTGATGGCCACCAAACATTATCAAACGCACCTGTTATGTCAAAGAACAGTGCTATAGAGTATTTTTCAGTAGTTTGCTTTATCTTGTCTCTGAACATAACTATTGCATCCTCTGTAGAGCGTCCCTTCCTAAATCCAAATTGAGATACAGCTGAGAGTGGGTGGTTGGTAATAAGATCACAAATCCTCTTAAGTATGAGTTTTTCGGCTACTTTACTCATTACAGGAAGGAGACAAATTGGTCTGTATGATCGAAGTTCAGTCCTGTCTTTGTCCTGTCCCTTGATAAGAACGCGGATAATCCCTCTCTTCCATCTACGAGGGAAGGAGCCAGTCCTCAAACACAAGTTTAATAGGTTAGTGATACTTGGGCCAAGTAGATGCCAAGCATTTTTAATAATCTCAGCTTCCAAAAGATCATAACCAGGGGCTTTTCTATTTTTAAGGGAAACTATGGCCGCTTTGACTTCATCTGTGCTAAAAGGTGGAGCGTCATCTGTGGATGGAGGATCAGCCACGGATGTGCGCAGAGTTTTTTGCCAGGGTGTTTCTTTATCAGTGCAGTCGTCAGGTATCAGTGCATTTAATAGTGCGCTATACGTTTCTTCCCAGGTAGTTGTATGTGTGCCGTCTATTTTAACGTTGCTACAGACTTGTTCTATTTTTAATTTTCCCGCCTGGATCTTGTATGGAAGGCCCCAGGGGTCGGCATTTCCTTTGTCGTTTAAAAATTTTGTCCAGCTGTCTAATTTAGATTTCCTGATTAGAGACTTGTACTTATTTCTAAGTTGCCTATAATCTGATTTACGGAGGTTACGAAGGATTGGGTCTCCAGTGTGTAGGTATTTGCGGTGAGCGGTTCGGATTTCTTTGCGAAGTGCAGTGAGATTTCTGTTCCACCATGGAACAGACTTTTGAAAACGTGTTTTCCTGGGAATGGAAGCGTCAGATGCCTTAGTAATGACCTGTTCTATTTCCCAGCAGAGATGCTCTGCAGTCTGTACTGAGTCTTGCTGCTCGCAGAGGGTAGTCACAGAGGTAGTCAATTCTTCCTCAAAGTAGGACCAGTCCGCTCTCTTGAGGTTATATCGACTGGGGCCATATTGCGTGGTAAAGGTGTCCTCCGGAGGATTTACTAGGAAGGTGATGGTGTTGTGATCACTCGTTGTGAAGTCAGGAATTATTTTCCATTTGGAGATTGCGTTGTAACACGAACCGGAAGCTAGCGTTACATCAATATTTGAACGCCCATGCGTGTTGTTAAAGGTGTATTCATTTGAGGGGGTATTTATAATGAAAAGGCTGTTCTGAGCAATGAGGAGTTCTAGAGCTTCTCCTCTCTCATCCAACGCGTCACTATGCCAAAGAGGTGATTTTGCATTTGCATCCATAAGAATGATAATATGTTCTCCTCTGAGGCAACTGATTATCTTGTCTAAATGGTTCAGGTAAGGTTCAATTCTATCACAATATTGTAAGTACATGTTTATCAGATAGAATCGATAGGAGGTAGTTGTGACTTCAATGCATGTGCAATGCGTGTTGCAAAAGTTTTCGAGTTTTAGAATGGTAAAATTTGGATTAAGAATGGCTATTGCAGATTTGATGTTTTTTGATAAAATTTTCTGTGTAAAAATTTTGTTATCAGAAACTATTCTGGTCGCTAAACCAAGTCCTATAACTTTATTATTCATATTGTAAGGTTCTTGGATTGCAATAATGTCTATACTGTTTTCGTGCGCGCGTTTCCTCAAATCGTCTAGGACCGTCCTTGAGTTCTGAGCATTTAACTGTGCTATATAGATAGGGGATTTGCAGTGCTGGATTCTATTCTTTTTAGACTTGTTCACCATAATCTATTTTTGAAATATGTACTTTACTTGCGTACAGAAAGGCCGGGCATTCTTTGGAACGTGAAGAATGGTTATGTTGCTTACCAAATCTCTTGCAGTTTGCACAGGCTGGGTCCTGAGATTTAAAATTACACTCCTTGTATGTATGGCCCTCCTTTGCACAGTGACCACATGTGTCCGTTTGGGCTCTGCAGTACTTTGAAACATGCCCAAAGCTCTGACATTTATAACATCTGCTGACCATAGTAAAGTCCTGTACAAAGCAAGAGTGCCATTCCATAAAGACACGCCCTTCTTTTTTGAAAATATCTCGGATTTCTGGGGAGACTTCAACCACCCAATTAATTGTATCTCTATTTTTATTTCCTGTTTTGAAAAGAAGTTTCAAATCATCTTTGGCCTTAGGGTTTTTTAAATTGCTTAAATTTTGCTGAGTTATCGCCGCTATTATATCTTCTTCTACAATGTCTCTGGGTACTCCGTATATAATCATTGCAGGAAATGCAGCTAGAAGAAGAAAACGCATCCGCCGGATCAGCAGCGGCGAACACCGCCGCAGCATCAACGGCGACCTCAGCAGCGGCGAACACCGCCGCAGCATCAACGGCGACCTCAGCAGCGACGGACACCTCCGCCGCGAACGAGTCGCTGGACTCAATACTAGCGCGGCAGCGAGAAATCGCTGCCGCGTACGAGTCCGGGAGGGCTGTAAGTATATGCAATATAAGTGTGCACAACAGAATGTATATTTATAATATATATATTTCTAATTCTGCTGTTATGTTACAGTCCCAGTGGAGGAACATATTGGGCCAATTGACCAGAGGGGTAGCCAGGCCTAACCTGGCAAACCTGGTGGCGGCCAATGTAAGTAAATGAAAAATACTTTTATATATAATATAATATAGTAATATGTATAGTAACAAATTATAATAATAATATATACTTATACGTTGCAGAGAGAGCTCAAAAAACTGTTCAAAACAACTATTTATGGCCCTCAAAAAAGGGGCAAAGAACGGAAAGGAAAAGGAGGAAGAGGAGGAAGAGGAGGACGAGGAGGGGGAGGAGGGGGGAGTTGTAAATACGTTTTGAATTTTTATTAATTAATAAAAGGATCGTTTTTATTATTTCTGTTGTTCATTTTATTTACGAATTGCTCCATCACCATCAGTTTTTTAAATAAACGAACTACATTTAAATTATTTGTTTACTTCGCATTATCTACATATCACATCCTATCCCACTAGCACTGTCCGACAAAATCAAACTTTTTTTCTGATTTCCTATAATTATTCATCCTTACGTTTTTATTATTCTTAGTTTATTATAGTATAATGAATCATTCTATAAAAATTATAAATACATGTCTTATTAAATTATTATTATTATAAAAAAATCTATTATTATTTTAATATATATTATTATATATTAAAATTCCTACATCACCTACCCGATTACTCGACGAGCGTTCTGGCTGCAACTGCCGCGCCGCTCACGACTGCCCCGCACGCCACCTTCCCCTGGTCAAGTAACCTAGCGCGCGGCAGAATATCTTCGTGACAACTGTTCGTTTCAAGCAAGATGGACGTGCCTATATTCGAGTAAGCAGTTCGAGAGTTGGATATATCGATCCAGAAAGTCTAAGCTGGGAGGCTTCGGATGTAGAAAGGACCATTTTTTTATTATTGTTCAGATATTTACAGTATTCGACGAGCGTTCTTGCTGCAACTGCCGCGCCGCTCACGACTGCCCCGCACGCCAATAACCTACTTCCCCCACGGACGAGAGCAAGTTGCTCAAGTATTGATACTTTGGTTGACGCAGCGATTTCGAATACACGGACACGTTTGCGAATCGCAGCCAATTCGGACTCTCCAACAGACTAATCATAACGTTCGTTTTACCACATCCTCACGGGCCGCTTATCACGCACCGTATACTACTCGGTAGCAATGATCCGTGTTTCCGAATTATCACATCGTGATCGTCGAACGTGCGGCAGGTCGGAACCCGGACATTCAAGGACTGTCGTACGAAACTGTAGATATCAGTCTCCCCGCATTCCAATGATAGAGCGCATCTCCATGTAAACTGACGTACGTACATTTTTTCTTTTTTCATAATCAACAGAAAAATAAAACAAACCTTGACATAACAGCTCCATATACCATTTACAGACTGGTAAAAACAGCTCTGTATACCGTTACACACTGGTAACAACAGCTCTGTATACCGTTACAGACTGGTAAAAACAGCTCTGATAAGATTAGGTATGGGTTTGAAGAAGAAGAAGAAGAAGGTGGAAGACCGACGAACGGTCAAAGGAAAAAGAAAGAAGGTAGAAACAGTATCGAATGAATTCTACCTATCATCAAACGAGGCGGTTTTCTACCGCTGTTATTACCCGCTTTGGGAGCTTCGGAAGCGTTGACAGATGGCGCTGCGCTGGGGTGATCAAAACAATAAACGATGCGAATGCTGCGAAGAAACAATTGGAGGAAGCGCGACGACACAATCGCGCTATGGAGGCTCGCGGAGTGTATCTCGCGCCGTACAAACGTGGAAAAGGAATGAAGAAGAAAAAAAACGTCAAAAGAAAGGAAAAAGATAACTCGACGACGGACGTTGAATTGAAAATCGCCTGTAAAAGATTATCGCATTTTCGCGGAGTTTTCATGCGCGATGAATTGCCGAAACAAATATGGGTAAACGAACGAGGAATAGTGAATCTGGATAGCGGTCATGGTTCAGGAACGCACTGGGTGGCGTATATAAAGCATGATTCGCGTGTCAGTTACTTCGATAGTTTTGGAGATCTTCGACCACCGATCGAATTGATTCATTATTTCCGTCCATCACGTACAATCACAAGATTTATCAAAGATACAACGAAAGCGTGTGCGGACAATTGTGTGTGAAATTTCTGCGAGGAACTCTAATATAGTCCGTCGCAAGAATGTCAGACACGTTCACGTTATCGGGAAGAAGTAGCGTGTTATCGTCCAAGTACTTCCCGCCTATAGATCTCAACAATGCCGATTACGAACTGGGCCTGCTCGATTTGCAAACTTATTACACGATACCAAACATCAGTTCAAATATCGGTATTGGGATTAAGGCTTGGATTATTTCTCAAATAAATATGATATTAATTCTTTTTCTTAAAAAGCTTTATTTTTACTTTTATTTGAGAGAAGGTATATGTACGAATTGACTGAGCGACCAAAACTTTGTATACGCGGTATTGAGATCACTAACGGTCAGAGCACGATGTGTTCTTACAACACCGGCGATGGTATATGGCGATATCTTTGATGTACAGTTTACATCACCGTCGGTGCGCGCTGACGGAACCGGCGGAAACGTAATCTGATATTTTCGAATCTCAGTCCTAAGTAAACTATAGATTAATTTTTGTCCGAGGCTAAAGTTTTTTTTCAATACGCCCCCTCAAAAATTAAACAAAAGAAAAATACAAGTTTAACATGCAACCAATAAAAATATGTATATTTATCAACTAAATATGTTCTCTCTTTTGGGAAATACAATATGGTCTTTGGCGGCGGTTCGTGTGTCGTGGAAATGGTAAGGAGTGGGGAGACGTTCCGTCCGGGGCCCGCTAGAGGACTCATCGGTAAGGCTATCCTAGCGGGCCCTTGCCTTAGACGTAAGGGTAGGACGAAGTCTCGGTGTATATATAGGGATCGGAACGGATCGGCTACTAGCGGGAAGAGGAGCCCTCTGCTGGCGGGTCTGGAGGTAGCCGCCACAGGTCCAACATTTGTTGCTAAGGGTCAGGGGAAACCCAGAAAAACCTGACCAGACCATTTACTTCTTATAATAATTGAAAAATGAGAAAAAAATTCTATTATTGTACGCCTATTCCAATTTTCATTTGGATGAACTTCTGTCCTGGAAGGCTTGGTTAGCATATCTGCCAATTGATGACCTGTTGGAATATATTTTAATATTACCACTTTATTCTCTACCTGCTCTCTGGTAAAGTGATATTTAATATCGATATGTTTTGATCTTTTGTAACTAGAGTTGGGTTGTTTGCAATACTAATACCACCATTATTGTCTTCATAGATTACAATGGATTCTGATATATTTACTTTGATACTGTTGCTAAAGATTTTAACCATAATGCTTCTTTAACTGCTTCAAATAAAGCCATGTATTCAGCCTCAGTCGAAGAGGCCGCGACTGATGATTGCTTTTTCGTATTCCAACTAATTGTATATTTTTCGAGCAATTTAAATATATAACCTGTTGTGCTTTTTCTATCGTACATATCGTTTCCATCCCAATCTGAATCAGCATACCCTGCTGTCTATCAAGATGTTATCATGTGTACCTCTTGTGTACGTTAGTTTGATATCTGTCGTGCCTTTCAAATATCTTAAAACTCTTTTAAGACAAATCCATAATTCCTTATTTCTTTTATTTGTGTATCTGCTCAAAATGCTCACAGCTACACATAGATCAGGTCACGTACAGATCATAATATTGTTACGTGCCGAGGGCCAGGCAGTTTGGGTGGCCGGAGGTTGCATGCAATTGGAATCTTTTTGGATGAGGTGCGTAGACCAGCCGATGTTTATTTCGACACGGGTGGCTACCTTTTAGGTTAGGATGAGGTGCGTAGACCAGCCAATGTTTATTTCGACACGGGTGGCTATCTTCAAAGGGGTTTGGATAAGGTGGTTGGAGGAATTGGTGTTAGGGTGCCTCGTAACTTTGTTAAAAAGAAATAAGGATATACCTCGAGCAGCTGAGGTATACCTTGGTGGGTTCTTACCTATTACTGGTTCGAAGCAGGAAATGGTAATAATTGAAGTGGAAACCAAAAAACTGGTAGAAACTAATTTATTGCGCGCTGGGTTTAACAAGTGTGAGTGTGTGTTTGTGGACTCTAAACGCGCTCTCAGTTTTTCGCACTGAGCCGGCGGGGGCTTTCGATTCTAGGCTGTTACCTCTGAGATTTGGTTGAAAGAGAATTTAACTCGATCTTGCTAATGTTTCCGTCTCAACGAATGTCACGAAACTAGCCCGCTTCCCGGTCGCGTTAGAGCCCTTTATATACTAAAATTTTATGGGAAAAATGGTAGTGGCGGTGTTGCTACGTGGTCCGGTTCCAGAACGTTCGTCGTCGTACCCCCTCGGAGGCACTCGACTCACGATATACAAATCCACCCCCGACTGGCTGCCGCCAGCCTGGCGTATGCCTTCAGGAAGGAATATAAAAAATACGTGGGAAGATTCCTCGTATGTTACAATATACATCAAACAATCAATAACATTTCGACAAGGTGCCTCATATTGTTCGTCTGAATTCAGGGCTTCATAATTAAGCTTACTTTCAAGTGGAGTATTTATGGGTTTACAATTATCCATATTAAATTTCTTCAATACTTTTCTAATATAAGTACTTTGGTCTAGAGTTATATTTTCTCCAGTCCTTTCAATTCTAATGAAACTGTTCATTACCTGTTCATTAAGTAGTCTTTGAAATTATTCATCGTTACGATATTAGCTGTCGCAACTACCAAATGATCGACATACAAAACTACATAGATATTTTTAGAAATATCTCCTTTATCTAAAATATAAGTACAACGGTCAACTGGGGAATTCTGAAAATCTTTTTAAGAGCCTTTTCGAATTCTTCAAACCAGCATCTTGCTGCTTGTTTTAATCCATACAAAGCTTTATTTAATTTACAAACTTGATTCTGTTTGTTTTCAATTCCCTCAGGTACTCTCATATAAATTTCCTCCTTTAATATACCGTTTAAAAATGCGGTTTCTACATCCATATGATGGATTAATAAATTAAATTGATTAGCATAAGCAATTATAAATCTGAAACTTGAAATCCTTGCAATCGGAGCAAAGGTTTCATTATAATCTACTAAATACTTTTGGCTAAACGCTTTTGCAACCAGCCGAGCTTTATATCTTAATGGGTTTACAAATTCATCATCTTTTATCGTAAATACCCATTTATAATTTATTATATTTTTATTGCTAGGACTTGGTACTAATGTCCAAGTTTTATTCACCATAAGAGAATTAATTTCTTCTCTAATAGCTTGTTCCCATTGTTCCCTATCATTTCTGTTATTTGTTTCCTGATATGATGCAGGAGTTTCACAAACTTCCGATTGTGCACACATCACATAATCAATCGGCATGTCCTCTTCATCATATGAAATGTGCGGTTTCCTTTTAATCCTATCACTCCTTCTTGGTTCTGATAACATTCTTTTACTGCTATTTGTACTATCTGTATTTGTACTATTCTGAGAAGAAGACCTATCTACTGTTATTTCAATATTATCATTATGGAATTTTTCATTGATTCTGTTTGGATTTATACTCTCTAGTTTATCTGTTTTTCCATCAACAGACTTACTAGGATCACCCACTGATTTTGACTTTACGTCAGAAACATCAGTTTTATTTCCGATATTTTCCGAACTTAAACTATCTGGTTTGCCATTATCAGATTTCTTTAATTCCTTTATTGAGTTTGACATTACGTCAGAAATTTCAATTTTATTTTGAGATTTTTCACAACTAATCTCTTTAACATTTGCTACCGGCCTTGACTTTAGGAAATTAACTTCGTCAAATATTGTATCTCTGACAACGAAATACTTTTCCTTTTCACGTCCCACACTCTATACCCGTTTGTTTCATAGCCTGCTAGTATTCCTTTCCATGACTTTTCGTTACAATTGGTTTTACTAGTTTTATCATGCACATATACTGTAGAATCAAATATTCTTAAATATTTTATTTGTGGAAGGAGTGATTGGACCGCACACGTCCGAATGTACTATAAACAAAGGTCTTTTTACATGATCTTTATCTTTTTCCTTTTTAAACGGCAATCGTGCTTGTTTTCCATTAACGCAAGCTTCGCATAAGTTATTATTAGGTATTATTTTATTTACCAATTCGACATCGCTAATCATTCCTTTATTTCTTAACTCTAAGAATTTACTTTTTTCAATATGTCCCAAGCGTTCATGCCATAGTTCAAAATTACCTTTGATAATACTGTACATTTGGACTGAGTTTACTTGTTCATGCTTTATTTTAAAATCTATTGTAACAAGATTGTTCGAGGACTTACCCCTGATGATCACCTTACCGGATTTAAAAATCTGTACACCTTGTTTATCAAATACAATCGTATTACCCAAACTTTGCATCTTTGATACAGAGAGCAAGTTATATGGTACTTCCGGCGAATATAGGACGTCCTTCAATTCTCCTGCGACTCCTGTGTCACTGAGTACGTCTAGTGTGTCCCTTTTTGTTGCCATGATGTATTCTCCAGATTTTGTCACTGATATCCTGATCGGTGTCTTCAGCTCCTCGTTTTGCTAAGTCCTCCCTATTGATAATATGGTCGGACGCTCCTGAATCCAATAAAAATGACATAACCCGTTCTCTTCTATCTTCAGTGCATTCCACATATCCTGCCATGAATGCAAATCCATCTGTATTTGCAGCATTTGTATTTTGCTGCACACACTGCACTGTTTGTAATGTTCTCCTGTTTTCGCCATTTTTATAGTCCATGGTTCTCTTGTGGTAGTAACAATCCTTCTTTATATGTCCTTTTCTTCCACACTGGTAACATTTTGTCACATGTGTTGCTTTTGTCTTCATGTTCGTAGACGTTTTATTTTGTATTTAAAAATTTCCATGTTTTTTTGTTTTTATAGGAAAGTCTTGATTAGTGAATCTCCTTTTATTATTATTTTGTTTAATTGCCTGGAGAATCTTTATACTTGAATCGGCATTCTCATTTAACAATTTCACCTCATGATCCAATAGCCTGGTTTTTACGAATGCAATACTTAAGTTGTCTTCAGCTAAAGTTTCAATAGCTGTTATCATTCCATCATAAGATGATGGAAGTGTTAATAACAAATGAGAAATTACATCTATCTCTTCTAATTTTCCTCCAGCTGCTTTCAATTCAGTGATTAGGCCATCAAATGTCGTGAAGTGTCTCATCAATGGGGTATCACTTTGCAATTTTATACTCAGTAATTTCTTTTGCAGAGCCAGTTGCGTGGTACACACGAGGTGTCATGCACACCAGAAAATTAAAACGGCTGCCACGGTTAAACTTCATATTATTTCGGGTCCGAAAAATTAGTAAATATTCTTCAGACGTTCTAAAGTAAAGGTGAACAGCGTTTTTCTTAAAAATATCACTGTTATGTAGTAAAAAAATCCGGTAAGTTCTCGCCTTGTGACTTGTTCAATACTTCGAACGCGGCTCGAGTCCGTCCCGACCTTCTGTTAAAGCCTCGTGCTGCGGACTCTCTCGCGGACCCTCTCCCTCGCACCGTCACCTCTCATTGGCCAGTGTTTTTCGTTAATAACTCGTAAACAAAGCCCCAGATTGCATTTTCGCAAAGGAAAAAGTTACTTCAAATGACCTCAGCTACCCTTCATTTTTGGCAGTTAAAATAATCGTCGAACACCCTGTATAGCGGTATCTTTGATATACAGTTTACATCACCGTCGGTGCGTGTTGACGGAACCGGCGGAAACGTAATCTGATATTTTCGAATCTCAGTCCTAAGTAAACTATAAATTAATTTTTGTCCGAGGCTAAAGTTTCTTTTTCGACAATCGGAGACAATAAATTCTATTTCGGCGACGAGGGTGAGGAGATAAACATCCCGGACGGCTCGTACGAACTGGGGGCGATCAACGCTTACTTGAGGCGTGAGATAAACGCGCGGTATCCTTCTCCAGCCAAAGATAACAACGATGTAGAATATCCGCTGATTCTACGAGCGATCAACAATACTATGAAAAGCGAAATTAAAAGCGCATATAAGATAGATTTTACGAAACCCGACACCGTGGGTCCAATCCTAGGATTTTCTAGGAATCGCATTCTATCACCGAACACGTGGCATGTATCGCACACTTCCGTGAATATCATTAACACGAATATTATTCGAATAGAATGCAACGTAACCACCGGTTCGTACGATAACGGGAAACTGATTCACACGATACACGAATTCACGCCTAACATGTCGCCGGAGTATAAAATATCGGAAACACCGGCACGAGTCATTTACCTCCTGATCGTTACACGATCAATGGAAGATTTAACGATTCGCATCGTGGACCAGTCTGCACGTTTGATTGATTTTCGAAACGAAGAAATCACGGTTCGGCTGCACGTTCGTCGAATCGTCTCATAACCTTGACATAGCCGTTATGTTAATTCATAATAATAATAATAGGATATCGAATACGTCGAACATAAAAAACGGCGCGCCATTTCGACAATAAGGAGAAGAAGAAGACGAGGAAACTAACCGAAACGTGGAATATTTGCGATCTTTGGGATTCATCGTTACCAAGTAATCGAACTCGCTTCACCGCCATGTCCGACGACATTCTGAACATCTCTGAGGCACCAATCTTCGACAATCGAATAACTACGATCGACAATACGTACGCCAACACAACGTTTGGAAACAGTGATGAGATAAGAATACCCATTCAACATCAAGACTTGTACACTCTTCCGTGTAAAAGCTTCCTATACGTGGAGGGAAGACTCAGCCTACCAGGAGGATCGACCAACGACACGGTGGCTCTAGAGAACAATGCGGTAGCGTTTATGTTCGACGAGATACGTTATGAACTGAACGGAGTGGAAATCGATCGGTCCAGAAATCCCGGTACAACGACGATCTTGAAGAATTACATCAGTCTGAACATTACGAAGAGCAACGCGCTTGTGATGTAAATTTTCACACTTAGATATATAAAAAACTTTATTTCATTCAAGCGGGTTACGCCTGAATGTACAATACAATAAATGAACACAATACAAATTTTAATAGTAACGACGGACAGCAATTTGATGTGTATGGGTCAAAACCCTGATTCCAACTCAATGGTCTGTCTTTGATGTGCGGTGATTTTATACAGGCTCTTATCTCGCTCCACGTGGAGCAGGCTCTTATCTCGCTCCACGTGGATCGTAGTCGGCTGGACCTTAACCGGATGTTGTTATGATGGTGTAACGGGGCGTGTAGGCTGTCACACGCTGTCCAACGCGGGCTGGATATACAGAAACGATGATCAACGGAGGGAAACTCTCACCGTAACGCTTACGAATTTGCTACATTTCAACTTTTGCGTGCATATGAACACATTGCTAGACTTCTGCGAAGATTACAAACGCGTTGTAATAAATGCTCGGCACGGATTGATTTTGATTCGCGCGCGCAACGACGCTAACGCTTTACGAAGCTGGTCCGACAATGCGAAACCTGTCCTGGATTTGTATCAAATTCAATGGAGAATGTCGCACGTCGCTTTGGATGAAATACACAAGTTGTCGATGCTGCGTATTCTTGAGAGCGAAAGAACGATCAGCATGAGTTTCCGTTCGTGGTAACTGTACAAGTATCCGATGCTGCAAACAACCACGAAGCACACGTGGGCGATAAAAACAGCTCCGCAAATGAAAAAACCGCGGTACGTGACAATCGCGTTACAAACCGAAAGGAAAAACGATTTAAAGATAAACCCTACCCAATTCGATTCGTGCTTATTATCCAATATTCGACTTTTTCTGAACTCGGAAATGTATCCCTATTTTCGATTGATGCATATGCTTTTACACAGCAAATTTACAAATTAAAAAATATTTTAAACTTTGTATTACATTTTTTTTATTCATCGTTGACGCCACCACCCTCGTTGTCGTCGTCATCGTTGATGGACAAAACGGATATTGCGCGCTAAACATATACATAACGTTGTTCGAGGATCGTACGGACAATTCCTGGACCAAAAGCGATGCTCCAACATGGGTTTGTCCCCGGCTTCCCACCAATAGAGTCCTATGCCGCACGCGAAGCATTCCACGAAATCATCCTCCCTCAGATAATAAAATCCAGCGATCGCGAGCTCCTCCGGCTTAATAAACGGGATCGGCCAATTTTCAAAGCTGCTAAGCCTGTCCTCTTCGCACCGATAATCCATACGTTCCTACGTTCTCTCTCTCTCTCTCTCTCTCTCTCTCTCTCTCTCTCTCTCTCTACAAAAAGGCGCCATAGAAATAAAAAATAATTCTAACTAAAAAAAAAGAAAAAAAATGTGTTACCTTTCGATTTCATTAGCCACATCTAAAATACACGAACTTCGCTCAAACAACAATGATATTGAATCTTTTCTTTCGAAGTTCGCGTCCAGCAATGAAGCCTGCATGGTACGTGGTATTCTTGATACATCGGCTCCGCGATCAATGAATTGAATTTCGGACAGCCGAGATATTCCAAATTGAAACTGCCAACTCCTATTTTATTTAAAATATCCTTTTCAATATGCCCCCCTTTGTACGCGACGACGGGATCTTTGTAGTCTCGAACGAAATTTTTTATAATAATGCCAATGTCCTCTTGTTGATAATTCTTTTTCCCCTGGAAATTTTTAAATGAAATCCCGTGCACGAAATTCGAGACATGCCATGCAGACTTTAGATCGCTTCTGGATAAATCCATGTAGCGAACGTACAATTCGAATTCAAATAATTCATATTCAGCGGTATGAGCATTTACGATGGCTAATTCTTTACAATTAAATTTGTTGGCTACGAAGAAACCGTCCATATCGACAATAAAATCTATTGCGGGCATCTTAAACGTAAACTTACTTTTTGCAAAATATATGTCTATAGCAACACGCACCTTTACACTGTACGACAACAATTTAATTTGCTCCGCGTTATGCTTCATCTATTTATTAACAGGCACGCACGCGCACTTCACTCTCCACAACGTCGTCAAAATGCAAGCGCAGCCTCTCTAATCTAACCCTCTCTCTTTCGCTCTCACACTCCAAAACATTTCCTATAATGTAAAAATGCAAGCGCGATAAAAAAACGCCACATGATTAAATTCAATAAGACAAGAAGACCGCTTAGAAATCGTCTCCAGACTCGTTACAAATGCGACGCATTCGTCGTGCGCGACGGTAACCGTTGCGACGCATCTATCCTCCATCTCTCTCTCACTCCTAAAAACCGCGCTTCGTTCATAGCGGACCAAGCGGAAGAGAGAGAGAGAGAGAGAGAGAGAGAGAGAAACCGTAACGATGCGTCTATCCCCCTTTCTCACTCCACTAACCGCGCAACGTATATTATTTTTCTAACATTGACGTAGGCTTTAGATTCTGCAATCTCGGTCTTGCAACCTGCTCTTCTGTCCAACCTTTTGTCCCAACACAAATCATCATATTTGGAAATCTTTTTGATTAATTTCTTAAGCTTATTATGCAAAAACTTCATTGTTACAGCAATCAGGTTCGTTTCGTTCTTCTCTTTGAGCATTTGGTAGACTTTCAGATCCAAATCTACTTCAAAGAGATTAAAAAGAATTTCAAAGAAATTTCTCAGTACTCTTTCTCCCTCGCCGTTGGAATAATCTTTATCGTCTCCTTTAGTATGTAGTTCTGCTTCAGATAATATTTGTCTCTGGCAAGCTCCTCTAATCATCGAAAGAGAGAGAGAGAGAGAGAGAGAGGGAGAGAGAGAGAGAGAGCAACGGAGGCAGAATAATACAAATAGTTAAAACCTTTCTAAATCTTGATCTAGAAACAGTTCTCACGGTAGTTGTTTTGATTTAAAACGATAATGATAAAATATATGAAAGTATATACTAATTAAAGTGATATTATCCGACATAAAATAATGCCTTTAATTATAATCTTTAATCATTTTTGCTGCTGGTTAATATAGTAGATTTGATATGTTTGGATTAAATGGATTACCAGATCTATCATCTGATGCTGCTGCTCTAAAATGATTTGTTATTAAAGAAACGATTTTCATTTTTAGTTAGATAAAAAATGTAAAGGATAAACAGAAACAAGAGAAGCTTAATCAACCTTTGGAAACATTAAGAAAGAAATTGCCTGAAGACTTTAGATAGGAGCTGCTGCGGGTAAAGTAGATTGTTTTCTTTTTCTTTTTTTCTTTTTTTCTTTTTTTCTTTTTTTCTTTTTGTTTTGAGGATCTGATTACAGGTAGTAGAGGATTCAGTATAAAGTCTTTACGGGAAAGTTGCAAGCAATATGCGCAACAAGTTAATCAGTCGAAGAAAGGCTCATGTTTGGGTAATGCTGTAAAAGAAGGATATGAAAACTTTGTGAATATATTCCACACATTGAATTTACTGCAGAAGACATTGGAAATATGGGTTCCGGTCCAGAAGTAAGAAATCTAAAGTTGAAAAATGTTCTATGCGGAAGTCCTGAAATTGAAGGAAAAATGGTGGACAAAGATAGTAAGGTACCAAAAAGTGGGCACGATTTACAAGATGGATCTAGACGGGATGGATTGAGTAATGCTTATCAACGTATTCCTCATCAATTGATTGGACTTATGTATCAATTAGACTTGTCGATTCTTTGCTTACTAAGGAAGTCCATATATAAACATAAATATCCTTCATTATCGTTAGCGTTTGAAAAGTCTGATATTGATAAGTTTAGTAACATTGTTCTTTGCTACGAGAAGAAGTCTATCCATCTAAAAATTGAAAATGTAGACAAATATTATACAGATAATAATATTAGTTATGCCAGATTATTTACTAAAGAAAATCGAAGTTTCTCCATGAATAATTACCTTAATAGTTTTGTTAAACATCTAATCTCTAAGACAGATGATTTATCAAATGATATAGAATACCTTGTTATCTATACTAATTCAAGCTTGAATCTTGCGAAAGGAAACAGATTAAAAAGGGGACGATTTAAAAACTTTTATCCGTTTAAATTTGATAGCATGGAAGAACGTGATATCATATTAAGAGACTTTTTCTTTACAAATGATAATCTACAAGGGCGTGGTTTTTATCAATTTGCGCGAGATAAAATAATAAGAGATGAACTTTTAAAGCGATTAGAATTTTCGTCCGCTATGCAGACAGTAATAAAAGATAGGAAATATTCCCGGAAAGAAATAAAAGAAGCATTTTTGGATAAATTAGTATTTGCAGTTAATCAACCTAATAGAGAAGAATTGAACAGCATTATCAAAAGTGAAATGGGAAAAAATAGTAAAGTTCACGACGGTTATGTAGCATTACAAAAAATTGTGTTACGTGATTTAATAGCTTCAGAAAAAGATGGAAAACTTGGAAGTTATATATCTGAAATTACATATGGATCCAATTTATTAATGTCCTTCTTACACAATATGTTCTTGCGTAAAAACATGTTTCTCATCAATTTTGAGGAAAGAAACTATGGCATATCTGTTGACGTCACTATCAATTATAAAGATAGCATTACTTGTATAAAGCCTCACAATGCAAATAATAGTATTGGTTATTATCAGTTATTTCCTTCTAAACGGCAGGAGAAAAAGAATACATTTTCTGTGAATAAGTGCTTCGCTCTTTTCATTGAAAAATTAGAAAAGGATGAAAATATAAAATATTTTGTCATCTATACTAATGCAGACCTAAATCTTACAGAAGAAAAGAAATTCAAATATGAACGATCTAAAAATTTCTATCCTTTACAATTCAATAACATAAATATTAAAAAAAAAGGATATAAGATTTTTAACGATTGTTTTTGTATAAATGAGAATGGTCTTTATCAATTTTCGCAAAAAGAAATGACAAGGCTTTTAAATTTGTTAAAGCTGCCACCTTTTTGGCAGAAAGAAAAAGAAGAAGGAAGACTTTCTGGCGAGGGTGAAAAAGAAATAAAAGAGAAATTTTTAGATAGACTAATATTTGCAGTTAATCAGTGTGACAAGGAAGCATTGAACAGTGTTATTAGAAATGGGATAGATGAGGGTAATGTTCCATATAATTGCGAAGAATTACATGAAATAGCGTTACGTTGGTTAGAATCTCATGAATTTGGCCCTATTACTAAGGGAATAATGGAAAATTTGTTGGGAGATATAAAATATAATAGGTCTAGTTATCAGGAAATTGTAGAAAATATTGATGAAGAAATCAAATTTGCCAGAAGTGTAGTTGGCAGAGAAGGAATATCTGCATTTTATCAATTTTTAAGTTTCTTAATTAAGGGAGAAGGGAAAATATGTCTGGAGGTACTAAAGAAGGAAAGAATAAATTTAGCTACTATGTCGAGTATTTTGCATGTGACAGGAGCTAACGCTGCAAAAGCCTTTAAAGACCTATATGACCTATGGTTTGATGAAGAAGGAAGTAAAACACAATATCTAAAAACTCTAGACAAAGAAGAGATAAATCAAAGTAATATTTCCAGTATTTTGAGTGGAGCAGGAGCTAACGCTGCAAAAGCCTTTAAAGACCTATACGACCTTTTGTTCGATGAAGAAGGAAGTAAAACACAATATCTAGAAACTTTAGAGAGAGAGGAGATAAATCTAAGTAATATTTCTAGTATTTTAAGTGGAGCAGGAGCTAACGCTGCAAAAGCCTTTAAAGACTTACATATCCTTTGGTTTGATGAAGAAGGAAGTAAAACACAATGTTTAAAAACTCTGGAGAAAGAAGGAATAAATCTAACTAATATTTCCAGTATTTTGAATGTAGCAGGAGCTAATGCTGCAAAAGCTTTTAAAGGCTTATATGATCTTTGGTTTAATGAAGAAGGAGGTAAAACACAATATTTCAAAACGTTAGAAAAGGAAGGGATACGTCTATCTAATATTTCCAGTATTTTACATGGAGCAAGAGCTAAAGCTCCTGAAACTTTTACAAATTTATATGATCTTTGGTTTGATGAGGAAGGAAACAAAAGACTATATATAAAAACTTTAGAAAACGAGAAGATAAATCTGTCTAATATGTCCAGTATTTTGAATGGTGCAGGAGCTAACGCTGCAGAAGCTTTTAAAGATTTATATGACTCTTGGTTTGATGCAAGAGGAAATCAAACACAGCGTTTGAAACATTTTATTGAAGGGGTCGGTGATGAGGGAAGTAACTTTACGTTGCATAACTTGTCTAGCATATTAAGTAGAGCAGGAGGCAAGGCTAAAGGTGCTTTTCAAGAGTTGCACAGCGTTTGTTTTAATAGCAAAGGACAAAGAACAGAGCTTTTAGAGGACTTCTACAACGCAGGTTTTAGACCAAGTAACTTATCCTCTATACTATGTGGAACAGGAGCTCGTGCTTCTTTTACTTTGAAACAACTGCATAATATTTCTTTTAATAAGAAAAGAAAGGAAACACAGCTTTTAAAGGATTTTTACAATGTGGGTTTTAGGCCGTGCGATTTATGTGGTATATTGAGTGCGGCAGCGAATAGTTTAAAAGAATTTCATGATTTTTGTTTTATAAACGAAACAAAAAAGTATTTGAATCGTTTCTTAATTGAGAAGAAAGGTTTTACACCAAAAAATTTATCTAAAATATTGCATGGAGCAGCAACTAAGATTTGTTCTGCTTTAAAAGATTTTCATGATATCTGTTTTGATGGGAATGGAAACAAAACACAACTTTTAAATGATTTCCATAAAGCAGGCTTTAAGCCATGCAATTTATCTAACATATTATCCATGACAGGAGATAATGCTACTTCCATTTTAAGAAATTTCCATAAATCTTGTTTTAATAAAGAATCATTTTTAAATCATTTCTTAGCTGAGAAAGAGCTTTTTATGCCAAAGGATTTATCTAAGATTTTATATGGAGGAGGACTTGGTACTTGCCATACTTTTGAAAAGTTGCATGATCTTTGCTTTGATAAGGCAGGAAATAAAACAGATTATTTAAATAATCTTATAAAAAATAGCTCGCCGAATGCGATACTTAATATACTATATAAAAAAGTAAAAAAAAATTAAAAAAGCTCCTTTGCTTTCTTAGTAGAAACGGGCCAAAGACAAGATTGGGATAGTTCACAAAAAAAATGATCCTAAGAGAAAAACCCGTAAGTGTACTAGTAATCAGAGTAAGAGCAAAGGAGGTAGTAAAAATAGCAACAAGCTCTCTGGGATCTTCTAGATAAAAGAGGAGTTAGCTAGAGAATATCTTGATAGCCCGAGAAATAGCAAGAACATAGAAGAAGTGGTACAAGTAACCAATGTAATTCCTTTTGTAGTTCGAAAACGTGAAATTGAAGAAGCACAGCAAACATGCAGGCCGTAGCAATCTTTGCCAAAACAATTGGTTAAAGGAGCAATTAATTTTATAATCCACGAGCTCGCTCTTGATTTTTCTGCTTGTGAAAACACCTGAAATTCATCGAAATCATTTAATAGTGGAAACAGTTATTTCTTCCTTGAGCCTTTTTGACCTTATAAAAACATAAAGTTAATTATTGTCGATGAAGAGCATGATTCGTCTTTCAAAAATAAGAACAGGAAATTATATACATACAATGCTCGAGATATGGCGATAATTTTAGCCAAATTTGAAAATATTCCGATCATTTTATCATCGACTTCTCCACTGTTTGAAAGGATCCATCATGTTAATAACGGGAATTGCAATCACGTGATGTTAACTAAGCGATTTGATGATGCAAATGGAACAGGCTATTAACGATACCTACAAGGAAGGGCTTTCTCCCACAATAATATGTTAATTTTGTTATATAGAACAGGATAATTTATTTTTGTTAATTTTTTAAAGATTATTTGAGTAGTCTCACCGAAATATTTGTTTATAATAATAGATTTTAATTGTTAATTCGTCCACCGATAAGTTAAGATAGAGTTTGAATAAAGTTTATATATTGGGAAAAATAACGCTTTTTTTCCACCTTCACCGACGCGAACCCCAGTGTTACATTTTTCTAAACTGCAGAGGAAAGACGCAACTAGCAAGCAATTCGTAAAATTGTAGATATGAAATTCGGCAGGGAGCGAACAGCTCGCTTTGCCAGTCCAGTTCTCTATAAGCGCATATCCTCTCTGTCCGACTAACTTGCGCTCTATACGTGTATTTTCGATTGGTCTGGTTCCCTAGCGTCTAACACGTCCATTTCAAGTCTAAACGTCTTACGAGCTCAAATAGACTTCTTTAAGACATCTTATTCCAGACGTTGAAACGACGCCCGAAACAAGATTATTTAAAGGCGTCTGTTTCGAAACATCTTTAAGACACTTGAAATATGTTTTTGTAGGTGTACACGGTACATTTCTGACGTGTTGTGTTTACAAGGCCTAGACGAGAATGCGTTGTCGGGCAGCAGGGATAGCAAGAGATTCTGCAGAAAAGGCACATATTACAACAAACATTTGATGAATTAATCAAGTTTTTTGTTTTTATTACCCATACATATATACTATTGCTAATTTAATAATTGACATAACTTTGACATAACCCTACATGTAATCCCTATTTCTACATTTCCTACAAATGGTCTGCAAACGACCTCTAATAATGAATAAACGTGCAGACGATTTTTATTATTGTCATTGAAATTACTGATTTCACCCTTGACTCATCCTCGACCTCTGTCCTTGCCGCATCATATTTGAACTTTTGCCTCGTCGCATCATCTTCAAAACGAAATGTTAGATATATTAAGGGACCTGAACACTTTGAAATTGAAAAAAAAAATCGAATTTTTCTTGTCTAACGTAGCAGTTCGTTTGAAATGTTAAAAATAAACTACAAAATATTCCAGCCTTTTAAAAAAATTGCTTTTATAAATAAGAAGCCTATAGCTGATTCACGTACACGTGCGCGCCGTAGTGTTAACATATGAAAAATTACGTTCGGAAACTTTAAACACGTTTCTCTTAAAACAATGTTTTTAAAAACGGTGTGCAAAATATCTCGAGATTAGATCAACCGATTACCTCGAAATTTTGCAGATGCCTTTAGTATAATATATATATTAGACACTGACGATCCGTGTCTTTCTAATTTCTAATAATTTTAGAAATTATGAAGAAAAAAAACATAGAAATTTTTCGTACAAATTCGATAAGTCAGACACAAACAGCAGTCATTTTGATAATTTTCACAAAAATGGGAATGTTCGATGTACATATATCTTAGTTTTAAGCATCTTTTGAATTATGGTTCCAGGCAATCCCGTTTGGTAAGAATCCTGCACACCGTCGAGCAATCTTTAAAAAAGAGGAATACAGAAAGATAGCGGTTAAAACCTAAATAAACAGCATTTGAAACAAAATTAACACTGTTATTTTATAGTTCATAGCATCGTAAAATAAACCATAAAATCTTATATATCATTCAAGTATTTATTTGTTTTCTGTTGTTGTTTTAAAGTATAATTAATTTTTGATCGCGTCAAAGTACCCCTTTTAGAGCAAAGCAATATGTTAAAAGTTGGTAATAAAAATGGTATAGGTAAATTAATTGAAACAATTCAGAAATTACCTTCTGTTTTTCCAAATCTTGACGAGGATAGAAAAATTAGAGATGTGGGAATTTTTAATACCCTTAAGACCCCCTATAATCCTAGTGAAATAATGAATAGAACTATGTCTCTAGAGAAAATGCTCTTATGTGAAAAAATGGGAACTATGAACATTACCTATTTAACCGGACCCTAAATGCACGTATGCACGTATAGTTAATATATCCGTGTATTAACCCATGTACTTCTTAATGCACAGGGTCACGAGAGCACTGGTCCGAGATACATGGGTACAAGCTTAATTAATGTATCCATGTTTTAATTCGTTCAGAAAATATAACAATAAGAGTTTCTTAATTTCGCGTAGATACATAAGAAAAATGCAGGTTGTGGCAAAAAGGTAGAAATGTATAGGTGAGGAATTTAGTAGGAATTTAAAAATTAATAGAAAAATTGTATACAAGGACAGGATTATGAGCTTCTTTGTTCGATCCTGGGTTAGAGTGAGATAGGTATTCTTTTATCTTTGTCCAAACAAATGATGTAGTTATATGGCCGGCAATAGCTGCCTCCAGCTCTACCTCCTGCTCGAAGCTCTGTACCTGTAATATTTGTTCCGTCCTTCCACGGAATTTCGGGCCGCATCGGCTCAGCTTTCTCTGGGACGAATTCCCTTTTCCTTCCACCTCCCCAAAAGAAGAAAAAACATTTATTGACGGGAAAACTCCGACTCAACGAGGCGAGTTGCCCGTCCGTCAACAAGCGAGGTGCCATTGACAAAAGGTAGCGTCCGTTAGGTTTCTAGGGTCGTAGATGCCATAACTTTCCTTCCGGCAATGAAACCATTTACACCCTTTAAACAAGGTACGCCTTCATAGGCAGCATTTTTTATGACGGGTTAGTACGCATCGCTTCGGTCGCCGTCCAGGGTTTTTGCTACCTGCGGTACTGCGTGCTACGTCATCTCCGCATCCCCTTCCATCGCATCAATGTCCACTCAATTTCCAGTATTCGATCCACGAACCAGTATATAAGCTCAAACCCGAGGCAAAGGCCAGTCTTCACTCGATAGTCAGCATCACCTTAGTCTTCAAGCAGTCGTCAGTTTCAGTTCATCCTTGTTTAGTGACACATTCTAAACCAAATATTTGTCCCGTTCTAATCAAACGGACAAAAATATTGGTCCACTCTGTCGCGCAGCGGACTCAGCATTACAACCCGAAGGGTAATTAATATCGCGGAGTGGCAATATCGGGTGTGAATACGACGCACCCAAACAATATTTAGATTTACTATTTTGTCACTTTTTTCTTCTTCAGCTATAGTAATTTCAGTATCCAGGTAAGGTTTGCTGCTGTGGATGGAAACTCTCGTAACGAGAGTTTCGTAATAACGGCAATATCTTTCCCTTCTTTTGTCTTTTTCGTCAGCTAAAAAGGCTTTTCTTTATCTTTACGTGTTAATCCACCATATGTCAACTTGTTAATTATATCGTTTTTATTAGCATTTCTCAATGTTTTCATATAATGTTTCTCCTATGATAGTTGTACAATGAAAATTTGCAATCTTGTAAAATCTATGAAAATTTGTAAGAGTATAAAAATTCTTCTAATTTGACTGGATTCAGGAACTCGCGATACAATTCCGAAATAAACAGTGAGACTATTTGTTGGTTTACGAAAATATCTACAATTGTTGCAGTAAACGTTGCTGAGCGATATACTTGTTTATGTATAGGTTCCGCATATAAGTTTTTGAGTCTTTTCGTATAGCTTCTAGGTTCGACCTTTCAATTTGCCTCTAAGCACAGGAACTCCTTAGAAATCAAACTTTCGAAGTGTATATTATTTTTCTAACATTGACGTAGGCTTTAGATTCTGCAATCTCGGTCTTGCAACCTGCTCTTCTGTCCAACCTTTTGTCCCAACACAAATCATCATATTTGGAAATCTTTTTGATTAATTTCTTAAGCTTATTATGCAAAAACTTCATTGTTACAGCAATCAGGTTCGTTTCGTTCTTCTCTTTGAGCATTTGGTAGACTTTCAGATCCAAATCTACTTCAAAGAGATTAAAAAGAATTTCAAAGAAATTTCTCAGTACTCTTTCTCCCTCGCCGTTGGAATAATCTTTATCGTCTCCTTTAGTATGTAGTTCTGCTTCAGATAATATTTGTCTCTGGCAAGCTCCTCTAATCATCGAAAGAGAGAGAGAGAGAGAGAGAGAGAGGGAGAGAGAGAGAGAGAGCAACGGAGGCAGAATAATACAAATAGTTAAAACCTTTCTAAATCTTGATCTAGAAACAGTTCTCACGGTAGTTGTTTTGATTTAAAACGATAATGATAAAATATATGAAAGTATATACTAATTAAAGTGATATTATCCGACATAAAATAATGCCTTTAATTATAATCTTTAATCATTTTTGCTGCTGGTTAATATAGTAGATTTGATATGTTTGGATTAAATGGATTACCAGATCTATCATCTGATGCTGCTGCTCTAAAATGATTTGTTATTAAAGAAACGATTTTCATTTTTAGTTAGATAAAAAATGTAAAGGATAAACAGAAACAAGAGAAGCTTAATCAACCTTTGGAAACATTAAGAAAGAAATTGCCTGAAGACTTTAGATAGGAGCTGCTGCGGGTAAAGTAGATTGTTTTCTTTTTCTTTTTTTCTTTTTTTCTTTTTTTCTTTTTTTCTTTTTGTTTTGAGGATCTGATTACAGGTAGTAGAGGATTCAGTATAAAGTCTTTACGGGAAAGTTGCAAGCAATATGCGCAACAAGTTAATCAGTCGAAGAAAGGCTCATGTTTGGGTAATGCTGTAAAAGAAGGATATGAAAACTTTGTGAATATATTCCACACATTGAATTTACTGCAGAAGACATTGGAAATATGGGTTCCGGTCCAGAAGTAAGAAATCTAAAGTTGAAAAATGTTCTATGCGGAAGTCCTGAAATTGAAGGAAAAATGGTGGACAAAGATAGTAAGGTACCAAAAAGTGGGCACGATTTACAAGATGGATCTAGACGGGATGGATTGAGTAATGCTTATCAACGTATTCCTCATCAATTGATTGGACTTATGTATCAATTAGACTTGTCGATTCTTTGCTTACTAAGGAAGTCCATATATAAACATAAATATCCTTCATTATCGTTAGCGTTTGAAAAGTCTGATATTGATAAGTTTAGTAACATTGTTCTTTGCTACGAGAAGAAGTCTATCCATCTAAAAATTGAAAATGTAGACAAATATTATACAGATAATAATATTAGTTATGCCAGATTATTTACTAAAGAAAATCGAAGTTTCTCCATGAATAATTACCTTAATAGTTTTGTTAAACATCTAATCTCTAAGACAGATGATTTATCAAATGATATAGAATACCTTGTTATCTATACTAATTCAAGCTTGAATCTTGCGAAAGGAAACAGATTAAAAAGGGGACGATTTAAAAACTTTTATCCGTTTAAATTTGATAGCATGGAAGAACGTGATATCATATTAAGAGACTTTTTCTTTACAAATGATAATCTACAAGGGCGTGGTTTTTATCAATTTGCGCGAGATAAAATAATAAGAGATGAACTTTTAAAGCGATTAGAATTTTCGTCCGCTATGCAGACAGTAATAAAAGATAGGAAATATTCCCGGAAAGAAATAAAAGAAGCATTTTTGGATAAATTAGTATTTGCAGTTAATCAACCTAATAGAGAAGAATTGAACAGCATTATCAAAAGTGAAATGGGAAAAAATAGTAAAGTTCACGACGGTTATGTAGCATTACAAAAAATTGTGTTACGTGATTTAATAGCTTCAGAAAAAGATGGAAAACTTGGAAGTTATATATCTGAAATTACATATGGATCCAATTTATTAATGTCCTTCTTACACAATATGTTCTTGCGTAAAAACATGTTTCTCATCAATTTTGAGGAAAGAAACTATGGCATATCTGTTGACGTCACTATCAATTATAAAGATAGCATTACTTGTATAAAGCCTCACAATGCAAATAATAGTATTGGTTATTATCAGTTATTTCCTTCTAAACGGCAGGAGAAAAAGAATACATTTTCTGTGAATAAGTGCTTCGCTCTTTTCATTGAAAAATTAGAAAAGGATGAAAATATAAAATATTTTGTCATCTATACTAATGCAGACCTAAATCTTACAGAAGAAAAGAAATTCAAATATGAACGATCTAAAAATTTCTATCCTTTACAATTCAATAACATAAATATTAAAAAAAAAGGATATAAGATTTTTAACGATTGTTTTTGTATAAATGAGAATGGTCTTTATCAATTTTCGCAAAAAGAAATGACAAGGCTTTTAAATTTGTTAAAGCTGCCACCTTTTTGGCAGAAAGAAAAAGAAGAAGGAAGACTTTCTGGCGAGGGTGAAAAAGAAATAAAAGAGAAATTTTTAGATAGACTAATATTTGCAGTTAATCAGTGTGACAAGGAAGCATTGAACAGTGTTATTAGAAATGGGATAGATGAGGGTAATGTTCCATATAATTGCGAAGAATTACATGAAATAGCGTTACGTTGGTTAGAATCTCATGAATTTGGCCCTATTACTAAGGGAATAATGGAAAATTTGTTGGGAGATATAAAATATAATAGGTCTAGTTATCAGGAAATTGTAGAAAATATTGATGAAGAAATCAAATTTGCCAGAAGTGTAGTTGGCAGAGAAGGAATATCTGCATTTTATCAATTTTTAAGTTTCTTAATTAAGGGAGAAGGGAAAATATGTCTGGAGGTACTAAAGAAGGAAAGAATAAATTTAGCTACTATGTCGAGTATTTTGCATGTGACAGGAGCTAACGCTGCAAAAGCCTTTAAAGACCTATATGACCTATGGTTTGATGAAGAAGGAAGTAAAACACAATATCTAAAAACTCTAGACAAAGAAGAGATAAATCAAAGTAATATTTCCAGTATTTTGAGTGGAGCAGGAGCTAACGCTGCAAAAGCCTTTAAAGACCTATACGACCTTTTGTTCGATGAAGAAGGAAGTAAAACACAATATCTAGAAACTTTAGAGAGAGAGGAGATAAATCTAAGTAATATTTCTAGTATTTTAAGTGGAGCAGGAGCTAACGCTGCAAAAGCCTTTAAAGACTTACATATCCTTTGGTTTGATGAAGAAGGAAGTAAAACACAATGTTTAAAAACTCTGGAGAAAGAAGGAATAAATCTAACTAATATTTCCAGTATTTTGAATGTAGCAGGAGCTAATGCTGCAAAAGCTTTTAAAGGCTTATATGATCTTTGGTTTAATGAAGAAGGAGGTAAAACACAATATTTCAAAACGTTAGAAAAGGAAGGGATACGTCTATCTAATATTTCCAGTATTTTACATGGAGCAAGAGCTAAAGCTCCTGAAACTTTTACAAATTTATATGATCTTTGGTTTGATGAGGAAGGAAACAAAAGACTATATATAAAAACTTTAGAAAACGAGAAGATAAATCTGTCTAATATGTCCAGTATTTTGAATGGTGCAGGAGCTAACGCTGCAGAAGCTTTTAAAGATTTATATGACTCTTGGTTTGATGCAAGAGGAAATCAAACACAGCGTTTGAAACATTTTATTGAAGGGGTCGGTGATGAGGGAAGTAACTTTACGTTGCATAACTTGTCTAGCATATTAAGTAGAGCAGGAGGCAAGGCTAAAGGTGCTTTTCAAGAGTTGCACAGCGTTTGTTTTAATAGCAAAGGACAAAGAACAGAGCTTTTAGAGGACTTCTACAACGCAGGTTTTAGACCAAGTAACTTATCCTCTATACTATGTGGAACAGGAGCTCGTGCTTCTTTTACTTTGAAACAACTGCATAATATTTCTTTTAATAAGAAAAGAAAGGAAACACAGCTTTTAAAGGATTTTTACAATGTGGGTTTTAGGCCGTGCGATTTATGTGGTATATTGAGTGCGGCAGCGAATAGTTTAAAAGAATTTCATGATTTTTGTTTTATAAACGAAACAAAAAAGTATTTGAATCGTTTCTTAATTGAGAAGAAAGGTTTTACACCAAAAAATTTATCTAAAATATTGCATGGAGCAGCAACTAAGATTTGTTCTGCTTTAAAAGATTTTCATGATATCTGTTTTGATGGGAATGGAAACAAAACACAACTTTTAAATGATTTCCATAAAGCAGGCTTTAAGCCATGCAATTTATCTAACATATTATCCATGACAGGAGATAATGCTACTTCCATTTTAAGAAATTTCCATAAATCTTGTTTTAATAAAGAATCATTTTTAAATCATTTCTTAGCTGAGAAAGAGCTTTTTATGCCAAAGGATTTATCTAAGATTTTATATGGAGGAGGACTTGGTACTTGCCATACTTTTGAAAAGTTGCATGATCTTTGCTTTGATAAGGCAGGAAATAAAACAGATTATTTAAATAATCTTATAAAAAATAGCTCGCCGAATGCGATACTTAATATACTATATAAAAAAGTAAAAAAAAATTAAAAAAGCTCCTTTGCTTTCTTAGTAGAAACGGGCCAAAGACAAGATTGGGATAGTTCACAAAAAAAAATGATCCTAAGAGAAAAACCCGTAAGTGTACTAGTAATCAGAGTAAGAGCAAAGGAGGTAGTAAAAATAGCAACAAGCTCTCTGGGATCTTCTAGATAAAAGAGGAGTTAGCTAGAGAATATCTTGATAGCCCGAGAAATAGCAAGAACATAGAAGAAGTGGTACAAGTAACCAATGTAATTCCTTTTGTAGTTCGAAAACGTGAAATTGAAGAAGCACAGCAAACATGCAGGCCGTAGCAATCTTTGCCAAAACAATTGGTTAAAGGAGCAATTAATTTTATAATCCACGAGCTCGCTCTTGATTTTTCTGCTTGTGAAAACACCTGAAATTCATCGAAATCATTTAATAGTGGAAACAGTTATTTCTTCCTTGAGCCTTTTTGACCTTATAAAAACATAAAGTTAATTATTGTCGATGAAGAGCATGATTCGTCTTTCAAAAATAAGAACAGGAAATTATATACATACAATGCTCGAGATATGGCGATAATTTTAGCCAAATTTGAAAATATTCCGATCATTTTATCATCGACTTCTCCACTGTTTGAAAGGATCCATCATGTTAATAACGGGAATTGCAATCACGTGATGTTAACTAAGCGATTTGATGATGCAAATGGAACAGGCTATTAACGATACCTACAAGGAAGGGCTTTCTCCCACAATAATATGTTAATTTTGTTATATAGAACAGGATAATTTATTTTTGTTAATTTTTTAAAGATTATTTGAGTAGTCTCACCGAAATATTTGTTTATAATAATAGATTTTAATTGTTAATTCGTCCACCGATAAGTTAAGATAGAGTTTGAATAAAGTTTATATATTGGGAAAAATAACGCTTTTTTTCCACCTTCACCGACGCGAACCCCAGTGTTACATTTTTCTAAACTGCAGAGGAAAGACGCAACTAGCAAGCAATTCGTAAAATTGTAGATATGAAATTCGGCAGGGAGCGAACAGCTCGCTTTGCCAGTCCAGTTCTCTATAAGCGCATATCCTCTCTGTCCGACTAACTTGCGCTCTATACGTGTATTTTCGATTGGTCTGGTTCCCTAGCGTCTAACACGTCCATTTCAAGTCTAAACGTCTTACGAGCTCAAATAGACTTCTTTAAGACATCTTATTCCAGACGTTGAAACGACGCCCGAAACAAGATTATTTAAAGGCGTCTGTTTCGAAACATCTTTAAGACACTTGAAATATGTTTTTGTAGGTGTACACGGTACATTTCTGACGTGTTGTGTTTACAAGGCCTAGACGAGAATGCGTTGTCGGGCAGCAGGGATAGCAAGAGATTCTGCAGAAAAGGCACATATTACAACAAACATTTGATGAATTAATCAAGTTTTTTGTTTTTATTACCCATACATATATACTATTGCTAATTTAATAATTGACATAACTTTGACATAACCCTACATGTAATCCCTATTTCTACATTTCCTACAAATGGTCTGCAAACGACCTCTAATAATGAATAAACGTGCAGACGATTTTTATTATTGTCATTGAAATTACTGATTTCACCCTTGACTCATCCTCGACCTCTGTCCTTGCCGCATCATATTTGAACTTTTGCCTCGTCGCATCATCTTCAAAACGAAATGTTAGATATATTAAGGGACCTGAACACTTTGAAATTGAAAAAAAAAATCGAATTTTTCTTGTCTAACGTAGCAGTTCGTTTGAAATGTTAAAAATAAACTACAAAATATTCCAGCCTTTTAAAAAAATTGCTTTTATAAATAAGAAGCCTATAGCTGATTCACGTACACGTGCGCGCCGTAGTGTTAACATATGAAAAATTACGTTCGGAAACTTTAAACACGTTTCTCTTAAAACAATGTTTTTAAAAACGGTGTGCAAAATATCTCGAGATTAGATCAACCGATTACCTCGAAATTTTGCAGATGCCTTTAGTATAATATATATATTAGACACTGACGATCCGTGTCTTTCTAATTTCTAATAATTTTAGAAATTATGAAGAAAAAAAACATAGAAATTTTTCGTACAAATTCGATAAGTCAGACACAAACAGCAGTCATTTTGATAATTTTCACAAAAATGGGAATGTTCGATGTACATATATCTTAGTTTTAAGCATCTTTTGAATTATGGTTCCAGGCAATCCCGTTTGGTAAGAATCCTGCACACCGTCGAGCAATCTTTAAAAAAGAGGAATACAGAAAGATAGCGGTTAAAACCTAAATAAACAGCATTTGAAACAAAATTAACACTGTTATTTTATAGTTCATAGCATCGTAAAATAAACCATAAAATCTTATATATCATTCAAGTATTTATTTGTTTTCTGTTGTTGTTTTAAAGTATAATTAATTTTTGATCGCGTCAAAGTACCCCTTTTAGAGCAAAGCAATATGTTAAAAGTTGGTAATAAAAATGGTATAGGTAAATTAATTGAAACAATTCAGAAATTACCTTCTGTTTTTCCAAATCTTGACGAGGATAGAAAAATTAGAGATGTGGGAATTTTTAATACCCTTAAGACCCCCTATAATCCTAGTGAAATAATGAATAGAACTATGTCTCTAGAGAAAATGCTCTTATGTGAAAAAATGGGAACTATGAACATTACCTATTTAACCGGACCCTAAATGCACGTATGCACGTATAGTTAATATATCCGTGTATTAACCCATGTACTTCTTAATGCACAGGGTCACGAGAGCACTGGTCCGAGATACATGGGTACAAGCTTAATTAATGTATCCATGTTTTAATTCGTTCAGAAAATATAACAATAAGAGTTTCTTAATTTCGCGTAGATACATAAGAAAAATGCAGGTTGTGGCAAAAAGGTAGAAATGTATAGGTGAGGAATTTAGTAGGAATTTAAAAATTAATAGAAAAATTGTATACAAGGACAGGATTATGAGCTTCTTTGTTCGATCCTGGGTTAGAGTGAGATAGGTATTCTTTTATCTTTGTCCAAACAAATGATGTAGTTATATGGCCGGCAATAGCTGCCTCCAGCTCTGCCTCCTGCTCGAAGCTCTGTACCTGTAATATTTGTTCCGTCCTTCCACGGAATTTCGGGCCGCATCGGCTCAGCTTTCTCTGGGACGAATTCCCTTTTCCTTCCACCTCCCCAAAAGAAGAAAAAACATTTATTGACGGGAAAACTCCGACTCAACGAGGCGAGTTGCCCGTCCGTCAACAAGCGAGGTGCCATTGACAAAAGGTAGCGTCCGTTAGGTTTCTAGGGTCGTAGATGCCATAACTTTCCTTCCGGCAATGAAACCATTTACACCCTTTAAACAAGGTACGCCTTCATAGGCAGCATTTTTTATGACGGGCTAGTACGCATCGCTTCGGTCGCCGTCCAGGGTTTTTGCTACCTGCGGTACTGCGTGCTACGTCATCTCCGCATCCCCTTCCATCGCATCAATGTCCACTCAATTTCCAGTATTCGATCCACGAACCAGTATATAAGCTCAAACCCGAGGCAAAGGCCAGTCTTCACTCGATAGTCAGCATCACCTTAGTCTTCAAGCAGTCGTCAGTTTCAGTTCATCCTTGTTTAGTGACACATTCTAAACCAAATATTTGTCCCGTTCTAATCAAACGGACAAAAATATTGGTCCACTCTGTCGCGCAGCGGACTCAGCATTACAACCCGAAGGGTAATTAATATCGCGGAGTGGCAATATCGGGTGTGAATACGACGCACCCAAACAATATTTAGATTTACTATTTTGTCACTTTTTTCTTCTTCAGCTATAGTAATTTCAGTATCCAGGTAAGGTTTGCTGCTGTGGATGGAAACTCTCGTAACGAGAGTTTCGTAATAACGGCAATATCTTTCCCTTCTTTTGTCTTTTTCGTCAGCTAAAAAGGCTTTTCTTTATCTTTACGTGTTAATCCACCATATGTCAACTTGTTAATTATATCGTTTTTATTAGCATTTCTCAATGTTTTCATATAATGTTTCTCCTATGATAGTTGTACAATGAAAATTTGCAATCTTGTAAAATCTATGAAAATTTGTAAGAGTATAAAAATTCTTCTAATTTGACTGGATTCAGGAACTCGCGATACAATTCCGAAATAAACAGTGAGACTATTTGTTGGTTTACGAAAATATCTACAATTGTTGCAGTAAACGTTGCTGAGCGATATACTTGTTTATGTATAGGTTCCGCATATAAGTTTTTGAGTCTTTTCGTATAGCTTCTAGGTTCGACCTTTCAATTTGCCTCTAAGCACAGGAACTCCTTAGAAATCAAACTTTCGAAGTGTATATTATTTTTCTAACATTGACGTAGGCTTTAGATTCTGCAATCTCGGTCTTGCAACCTGCTCTTCTGTCCAACCTTTTGTCCCAACACAAATCATCATATTTGGAAATCTTTTTGATTAATTTCTTAAGCTTATTATGCAAAAACTTCATTGTTACAGCAATCAGGTTCGTTTCGTTCTTCTCTTTGAGCATTTGGTAGACTTTCAGATCCAAATCTACTTCAAAGAGATTAAAAAGAATTTCAAAGAAATTTCTCAGTACTCTTTCTCCCTCGCCGTTGGAATAATCTTTATCGTCTCCTTTAGTATGTAGTTCTGCTTCAGATAATATTTGTCTCTGGCAAGCTCCTCTAATCATCGAAAGAGAGAGAGAGAGAGAGAGAGAGAGGGAGAGAGAGAGAGAGAGCAACGGAGGCAGAATAATACAAATAGTTAAAACCTTTCTAAATCTTGATCTAGAAACAGTTCTCACGGTAGTTGTTTTGATTTAAAACGATAATGATAAAATATATGAAAGTATATACTAATTAAAGTGATATTATCCGACATAAAATAATGCCTTTAATTATAATCTTTAATCATTTTTGCTGCTGGTTAATATAGTAGATTTGATATGTTTGGATTAAATGGATTACCAGATCTATCATCTGATGCTGCTGCTCTAAAATGATTTGTTATTAAAGAAACGATTTTCATTTTTAGTTAGATAAAAAATGTAAAGGATAAACAGAAACAAGAGAAGCTTAATCAACCTTTGGAAACATTAAGAAAGAAATTGCCTGAAGACTTTAGATAGGAGCTGCTGCGGGTAAAGTAGATTGTTTTCTTTTTCTTTTTTTCTTTTTTTCTTTTTTTCTTTTTTTCTTTTTGTTTTGAGGATCTGATTACAGGTAGTAGAGGATTCAGTATAAAGTCTTTACGGGAAAGTTGCAAGCAATATGCGCAACAAGTTAATCAGTCGAAGAAAGGCTCATGTTTGGGTAATGCTGTAAAAGAAGGATATGAAAACTTTGTGAATATATTCCACACATTGAATTTACTGCAGAAGACATTGGAAATATGGGTTCCGGTCCAGAAGTAAGAAATCTAAAGTTGAAAAATGTTCTATGCGGAAGTCCTGAAATTGAAGGAAAAATGGTGGACAAAGATAGTAAGGTACCAAAAAGTGGGCACGATTTACAAGATGGATCTAGACGGGATGGATTGAGTAATGCTTATCAACGTATTCCTCATCAATTGATTGGACTTATGTATCAATTAGACTTGTCGATTCTTTGCTTACTAAGGAAGTCCATATATAAACATAAATATCCTTCATTATCGTTAGCGTTTGAAAAGTCTGATATTGATAAGTTTAGTAACATTGTTCTTTGCTACGAGAAGAAGTCTATCCATCTAAAAATTGAAAATGTAGACAAATATTATACAGATAATAATATTAGTTATGCCAGATTATTTACTAAAGAAAATCGAAGTTTCTCCATGAATAATTACCTTAATAGTTTTGTTAAACATCTAATCTCTAAGACAGATGATTTATCAAATGATATAGAATACCTTGTTATCTATACTAATTCAAGCTTGAATCTTGCGAAAGGAAACAGATTAAAAAGGGGACGATTTAAAAACTTTTATCCGTTTAAATTTGATAGCATGGAAGAACGTGATATCATATTAAGAGACTTTTTCTTTACAAATGATAATCTACAAGGGCGTGGTTTTTATCAATTTGCGCGAGATAAAATAATAAGAGATGAACTTTTAAAGCGATTAGGATTTTCGTCCGCTATGCAGACAGTAATAAAAGATAGGAAATATTCCCGGAAAGAAATAAAAGAAGCATTTTTGGATAAATTAGTATTTGCAGTTAATCAACCTAATAGAGAAGAATTGAACAGCATTATCAAAAGTGAAATGGGAAAAAATAGTAAAGTTCACGACGGTTATGTAGCATTACAAAAAATTGTGTTACGTGATTTAATAGCTTCAGAAAAAGATGGAAAACTTGGAAGTTATATATCTGAAATTACATATGGATCCAATTTATTAATGTCCTTCTTACACAATATGTTCTTGCGTAAAAACATGTTTCTCATCAATTTTGAGGAAAGAAACTATGGCATATCTGTTGACGTCACTATCAATTATAAAGATAGCATTACTTGTATAAAGCCTCACAATGCAAATAATAGTATTGGTTATTATCAGTTATTTCCTTCTAAACGGCAGGAGAAAAAGAATACATTTTCTGTGAATAAGTGCTTCGCTCTTTTCATTGAAAAATTAGAAAAGGATGAAAATATAAAATATTTTGTCATCTATACTAATGCAGACCTAAATCTTACAGAAGAAAAGAAATTCAAATATGAACGATCTAAAAATTTCTATCCTTTACAATTCAATAACATAAATATTAAAAAAAAAGGATATAAGATTTTTAACGATTGTTTTTGTATAAATGAGAATGGTCTTTATCAATTTTCGCAAAAAGAAATGACAAGGCTTTTAAATTTGTTAAAGCTGCCACCTTTTTGGCAGAAAGAAAAAGAAGAAGGAAGACTTTCTGGCGAGGGTGAAAAAGAAATAAAAGAGAAATTTTTAGATAGACTAATATTTGCAGTTAATCAGTGTGACAAGGAAGCATTGAACAGTGTTATTAGAAATGGGATAGATGAGGGTAATGTTCCATATAATTGCGAAGAATTACATGAAATAGCGTTACGTTGGTTAGAATCTCATGAATTTGGCCCTATTACTAAGGGAATAATGGAAAATTTGTTGGGAGATATAAAATATAATAGGTCTAGTTATCAGGAAATTGTAGAAAATATTGATGAAGAAATCAAATTTGCCAGAAGTGTAGTTGGCAGAGAAGGAATATCTGGATTTTATCAATTTTTAAGTTTCTTAATTAAGGGAGAAGGGAAAATATGTCTGGAGGTACTAAAGAAGGAAAGAATAAATTTAGCTACTATGTCGAGTATTTTGCATGTGACAGGAGCTAACGCTGCAAAAGCCTTTAAAGACCTATATGACCTATGGTTTGATGAAGAAGGAAGTAAAACACAATATCTAAAAACTCTAGACAAAGAAGAGATAAATCAAAGTAATATTTCCAGTATTTTGAGTGGAGCAGGAGCTAACGC
>NW_027476996.1:0-110547 GCF_051020955.1 Megalopta genalis | reverse complement strand
GCTTCAGATCCATGCGATATACAAGATTTAGCTTCACATCAATTCGATGTAGTAGGTTCAGCTTCAAATCCATGCGATATTAGTGATATAGCTTCAAAAGCTGGAGGAACAAACGAGGTTGCTTCAATTCCATGCGAAACATATGATTTAGCTTCAAATCAATGCGAAGTAGAAGGAGTAGCTTCAAATCCATGCAAAACGAATGGTTTAGCAACGAATACTTGTGATATACATTATTTAGCTACAACTGCATGCGAAACTAACGAGTTAGCTACAAATCCATGCGCGACACATGATTTAACTTCTAATCAATGCGATGTAGAAGGTTTAGCTTCAAATCCACGCGAAACAAATGATTTAGCTTCAAACACTTGGGTATAAGTGATATAGCTTCAAATGCAGACTAATCAAACGAGTTAGCTTCAAAATCCACGCGATACACATGATTTAGCTTCAAACACTTGCGATATAAGTGATGTAGATTCAACTGCAGGCGAAACGAACGAGTTAGCTTCAAATCCATGCGAAACACATGATTTAGCTGCAAATCAATGTGATGTAGAAGGTTTTGCTTCAAATCCATGCGATACACAAGATTTAGCTTCAAATCAGTGCGATGTAGAAGGTTCAGCTTCAAATCCATGCGACACATATGATTTAGCTTCAAATACTTGCGATATAAGTGATATAGCTTGAAAAGCTGTAGGAACAAACGAGGTAGCTTCAATTCCATGCGAGACACATGATGTAGCTTCAAATCAATGCGAAGTAGAAGGCGTAGCTTCAAATCCATACGAAACACATGATTTAGCTTCAAATCAATTCGAAGTCCAATGCTTAGATTCAAATCCACGCGAAACAAATGATTTAGCTTCAAAAGAATGCGAAGTAGAAGACTTAGCTTCAAAACCATGCAAAACAAATGGTTTAGCTACCAATACTTGTGATATACATTATTTAGCTACAACTGCATGCGAAACGAACGAGTTAGCTTCAAATCCATGCGATACACATGATTTAGCTTCAAATCAATGCGATGTGAAACGTTTAGCTTCAAATCCATGCGATACACAAGATTTAGCTTCAAATGAATGCGAAGTAGAAGGCTTAGCTTCAAATCCATGCAAAACAAATGATTTAGCTTCAAACACTTGGGGTATAAGTGATATAGCTTCAAATGCAGACTAATGAAACAAGTTAGCATCAAAATCCACGCGATATACATGATTTAGCTTCAAATACTTGCGATATTAGTGATGTAGGTTCAACTGCAGGCGAAACGAACGAGTTAGCTTCAAATCCATGCGAAACACATGATTTAGCTGCAAATCAATGTGATGTAGAAGGTTTACTTCAAATCCATGCGATACACAAGATTTAGATTCAAATCAATGCGATGTAGAAGGTTCAGCTTCAAACCATGCGACACATATGATTTATCTTCAAATACTTGCGATATAAGTGATATAGCTTCAAAAGCTGGAGGAACAAACGAGGAAGCTTCAATTCCATGCGAAACAAATGATTTAACTCCAATCAATGCGAACTAGAAGGCTTAGCTTCAGATCCATGCGATACACAAGATTTAGATTCAAATCAATGCGATGTAGTAGGTTCAGCTTCAAATCCATGTGATATAAGTGATATAGCTTCAAAAGCTGGAGGAACAAACGAGGTATCTTCAATTCGATGCGAAACAAATGATTTAGCTTCAAATCAATGCGAAGTAGAAGGCGTAGCTCCAAATCCATGCGAAACAAATGGTTTAGCTACAAATACTTGTGATATACATTACTTAGCTACAACTGCATGCGAAACTAACGAGTTAGCTTCAAATCCATGCGAAACACACGATTTATCTTCAAATCAATGCGATGTAGAAGGTTTAGCTTCAAATCAATAAGAGGTAGAAGGTTTAGCTTCAAATCAATAGAATATAGTAGGTTTAGCTTCAAATCAATGCGATGTAGAAGGTTTAGCATCAAATCCATACGAAACACATGATTGAGCTTCAAATCAATTCGAAGGACAAGGCTTAGATTCAAATCCATGCGAAACAAATGATTTAGCTTCAAATGAATGCGAAGTAGAAGGCTTAGCTTCAAATCCATGCAAAACAAATGGTTTAGCTACAAATACTTGTGATATACGTTATTTAGCTACAACTGCATGCGAAACAAACGAGTTAGCTTCAAATCCTTGCGAAACACATGATTTAGCTGCAAATCAATGCGATGAAGAAGGTTTAGCTTCAAATCCATGCGAAACAAATAATATAGCTTCAAACTCTTGGGGTGTAAGTGATATAGCTTCAAATGAAGACTAATCAAACGAGTTAGCATCAAAATCCACGCGATACACATGATTTAGCTTCAAATACTAGTGTTATAAGTGATGTAGATTCAACTGCAGGCCAAACGAACGAGTTAGCTTCAAATCCATGCGAAACACATGATTTAGCTGCAAATCAATGCGATGAAGAAGGATTAGCTTCAAATCCATGCGAAACAAATGATATAGCTTCAAACGCTTGGGGTGTAAGTGATATAGCTTCAAATGAAGACTAATCAAACGAGTTAGCTTCAAAATCCACGCGATACACATGATTTAGCTTCAAATATTAGCGATATAAGTGATGTAGTTTCAACTGCAGGCGAAACGAACTTGTAAGCTTCAAATCCATGCGAAACACATGATTTATCTGCAAATCAATGCGATGTAGAAGGTTTAGCCTCAAATCCATACGAAACACATGATTTAGCTTCAAATCAATTCGAAGGACAAGGCTTAGAATCAAATCCATGCGAAACAAATGATTTAGCTTCAAATGAATGCGAAGTAGAAGGCTTAGCTTCAAATCCATGCAAAACAAATGGTTTAGCTACAAATACTTGTGATATACATTATTTAGCTACAACTGCATGCATAACAAACGAGTTAGATTCAAATCCATGCGATACACATGATTTAGCTTCAAATCAATGCGATGTAGTAGGTTCAGCTTCAAATCCATGCGGCACATATGATTTAGCTTCAAATACTTGCGATATAAGTGATATAGTTTCAAATGGAGGCGAAACGAACGAGTTTGCTTCAAAACCATGCGAAACACATGATTTTGCTGCAAATCAATGCGATGTAGAAGGTCTAGCTACAAATCCATGCGATACACTAGATTTAGCTTCAAATCAATGCGATGTAGAAGGCTTAGCTTCAAATTCATGCGAAACAAATGGTTTAGCTACAAATACTTGTGATATACATTATTTAGCTACAACTGCATGCGAAACAAACGAGTTAGCATCAAATCCAGGCAAAACAAATGATTTAGCACAGGAACTTGCGACATGAAAGATATAGCTTCAAATGCAGGGGAAACAAACGTGTTAGCTCCAATTCTATGCGAAGCAAATGATTTAGCTACAAATACTCGTGATATACATTATGTACCTACAACTGTTTGCGAAACAAACGAGTTAGCTTCAAATCCATGCGAAACACATAATTTAGCCTGCAAATCAATGCGATGTAGAAGGTTTAGCTTCAAATCCATGCGATACAAATGTTTTAGCTCCAAATCAATGCGATGAAGTAGGTTCAGCTTCAAATCCATGCGACACATATGATTTAGCTTCAAATACTTGCGATATAAGTGATATAGCTTCAAAAGCTAGTGGAACAAACGAGGTAGCTTCAATTCAATGCGAAACAAATGATTTAGCTTCAAATCAATGCGAAGTAGAAGGCTTAGCTTCAAATTCATGCGAAACAAATGGTTTAGCTACAAATACTTGTGATATACATTATTTAGCTACAACTGCATGCGAAACAAACGAGTTAGCATCAAATCCATGCGACACACATGATTGAGCTTCAAATCAATGCGATGTAGATGGTTTGCTTCAAATCCATGCGATACACAAGATTTAGCTTAAAATCAATGCGATGTTGTAGGTTCAGCTTCAAATCCATGCGATAAAAGTGATATAGCTTCAAAAGCAGGAGGAACAAATGAGGTAGCTTCAATTCAATGCGAAACGAATGATTTAGCTTCAAATCAATGCGAAGTAGAAGGCGTAGCTTCAAATCCATACGAAACACATGATTTAGCTTCAAATCAATTCGAAGTCCAATGCTTAGATTCAAATCCACGCGAAACAAATGATTTAGCTTCAAATCAAAGCGATGTAGAAGGTTTAGCTTCAGATCCATGCGATACACAAGATTTAGCTTCAAATCAATGCGATGTAGTAGGTTCAGCTTCAAATCAATGCGACACATTCGATTTAGCTTCAAAAACTTGCGATATAAGTGATATAGCTTCAAAAGCTGTAGGAACAACCGAGGTAGCTTCAATTCCATGCGAGAAACATGATTTAGCTTCAAATCAATGCGATGTAGAAGTTTTAGCTTCAAGACAATAAGAGGTAGAAGGTTTAGCTTCAAATCAATAGAATGTAGAAGGTTTAGCTTCAAATCAATGCGATGTAGAAGGTTTAGCTTCAAATCCATACGAAACACATGATTTAGCTTCAAATCAATTCGAAGGACAAGGCTTATATTCAAATCCATGCGAAACAAATAATTTAGCTTCAAATCAATGCGATGTAGAAGGTTTAGCTTCAAATCCATGCGATACACATGATTTAGCTTCAAATACTTGCGATATAAGTGATCTAGCTTCAAATACAGGCGAAACGAACGAGTTAGCTCCAAATCCATGCGAAACACATGATTCAGCTGCAAATCAATGCGATGTAGAAGGTTTAGCTTCAAATCCATGCGAAAAAAATTATTTAGCTGCAAATAGGTGCGAAGTAGAAGGCTTGGGTTCAAATCAATGCGATTCAAATGGTTCATCTTCAAATACTTGTGAAAGACATGATTTAGCTTCAACTGCATGCGAAACACATGATTTAGCTGCAAATCAATGCGATGAAGAAGGTTTAGCTTCAAATCAATAAGAGGTAGAAGGTTCAGCTTCAAATCAATAGAATATAGAAGGTTTAGCTTCAAATCAATGCGACGTAGAAGGTTTAGCTTCAAATCCATACGAAACACATGGTTTAGCTTCAAATCAATTCGAATGACAAGGCTTAGATTCAAATCCATGCGAAACAAATGATTTAGCTTCAAATCAATGCGATGTAGAAGGTTTAGCTTCAAATCCATGCGATACACAAGATTTAGCTTCAAATCAATGCGATGTAGAAGGTTCAGCTTCAAATCCATGCGACACATATGATTTAGCTTCAAATACTTGCGATATAAGTGATATAGCTTGAAAAGCTGTAGGATCAAACGAGGTAGCTTCAATTCCATGCGAGACAAATGATGTAGCTTCAAATCAATGCGAAGTAGAAGGCGTAGCTTCAAATCCATACGAAACACATGATTTAGCTTCAAATCAATTCGAAGTACAATGCTTAGATTCAAATCCACGCGAGACAAATGATTTAGCTTCAAATGAATGCGAAGTAGAAGACTTAGCTTCAAATCCATGCAAAACAAATGGTTTAGCTACCAATACTTGTGATATACATTATTTAGCTACAACTGCATGCGAAACGAACGAGTTAGCTTCAAATCCATGCGATACACATGATTTAGCTTCAAATCAATGCGATGTGAAAGGTTTAGCTTCTAATCCATGCGAAACACATGATTTAGCTGCAAATCAATGCGATGAAGAAGGTTTAGCATCAAATCCACGCGAAACAAATGATTTAGCTTCAAACACTTGGGTATAAGTGATATAGCTTCAAATGCAGACTAATCAAACGAGTTAGCTTCAAAATCCACGCGATACACATGATTTAGCTTCAATTGCTTGCGATATAAGTGATATAGCTTCAAAAGCTGTAGGAACAAACGAGCTAGCTTCAATTCCATGCGAGACACATGATTTAGCTTCAAATCAATGCGATGTAGAAGGTTTAGCTTCAAATTCAAGCGTAACACATGATTTAGCTTCAAATACTTGCGATATAAGTGATATAGCTTCGAATACAGGAGAAACGAAGGAGTTAGCTTCAAATCCATGCGAAACACATGAGTCAGCTGCAAATCAATTCAATGTAGAAGGTTTAGCTTCAAATCCATGAGAAACACATTATTTAGCTGCAAATCAGTGCGAAGTAGTAGGCTCGGGTTCAAATCAATGCAATTCAAATGGATCATATTCAAATACTTGTGAAAGACATGACTTAGCTTCAACTGCATGCGAAACACATGATTTAGCTTCAAATCAATGCGATGTAGAAGGTTTAGCTTCAAATCCATGCAAAACACGTGATTTATCTTCCAATTAATGCGAAGTAGAAGGCTTATCTTCAAATCCATGCGAATCAAATGGTGTAGCTTCAAATACTTGTGATATACGTTATTTAGATTTAACTGCATGCGCAACGAACGAGTTAGCTTCAAATCCATGCGCGACACATGATTTAACTTCTAATCAATGCGATGTAGAAGGTTTAGCTTCAAATCCACGCGAAACAAATGATTTAGCTTCAAACACTTGGGGTATAAGTGATATAGCTTCAAATGCAGACTAATCAAACGAGTTAGCTTCAAAATCCACGCGATACACATGATTTAGCTTCAAACACTTGCGATATAAGTGATGTAGATTGAACTGCAGGCTAAACGAACGAGTTAGCTTCAAATCCATGCGAAACACATGATTTAGCTGCGAGTCAATGTGATGTAGAAGGTTTAGCTTCGAATCCATGCGATACACAAGATTTAGCTTCAAATCAATGCGATGTAGAAGGTCCAGCTTCAAATCCATGCGACACATATGATTTAGCTTCAAATCCTTGCGATATAAGTGATGTAGCTTGAAAAGCTGTAGGAACAAACGAGGTAGCTTCAAATCAATGCGAAGTAGAAGGCGTAGCTTCAAATCCATACGAAACACATGATTTAGCTTCAAATCAATTCGAAGTACAATGCTTAGATTCGAATCCATGCGAAACAAATGATTTAGCTTCAAATGAATGCGAAGTAGAAGACTTAGCTTCAAATCCATGCAAAACAAATGGTTTAGCTACCAATACTTGTGATATACATTATTTAGCTACAACTGCATGCGAAACGAACGAGTTAGCTTCAAATCCATGCGATACATATGATTTAGCTTCAAATCAATGCGATGTGAAAGGTTTAGCTTCAAATCCAGACGATACACAAGATTTAGCTTCAAATCAATGCGATGTAGAAGGTTTAGCTTCAAATCCACGCGAAACAAATGATTTAGCTTCAAACACTTGGGGTATAAGTGATATAGCTTCAAATGCAGACTAATCAAACGAGTTAGCTTCAAAATCCACGCGATACACATGATTTAGCTTCAAACACTTGCGATATACGTGATGTAGATTCAACTGCAGGCTACACGAACGAGTTAGCTTCAAATCCATGCGAAACACATGATTTAGCTGCAAATCAATGTGATGTAGAAGGTTTAGCTTCAAATCCATGCGATACACAAGATTTAGCTTCAAATCAGTGCGATGTAGAAGGTTCAGCTTCAAATCCATGCGACACATATGATTTAGCTTCAAATACTTGCGATATAAGTGATATAGCTTGAAAAGCTGTAGGAACAAACGAGGTAGCTTCAATTCCATGCGAGACACATGATGTAGCTTCAAATCAATGCGAAGTAGATGGCGTAGCTTCAAATCCATACGAAACACATGATTTAGCTTCAAATCAATTCGAAGTCCAATGCTCAGATTCAAATCCACGCGAAACAAATGATTTAGCTTCAAAAGAATGCGAAGTAGAAGTCTTAGCTTCAAAAACATGCAAAACAAATGGTTTAGCTACCAATACTTGTGATATACATTATTTAGCTACAACTGCATGCGAAACGAACGAGTTAGCTTCAAATCCATGCGATACACATGATTTAGCTTCAAATCAATGCGATGTGAAAGGTTTAGCTTCAAATCCATGCGATACACAAGATTTAGCTTCAAATAAATGCGATGTAGAAGGTTTAGCTTCAAATGCACGCGAAACAAATGAGTTAGCTTCAAACACTTGGGGTATAAGTGATATAGCTTCAAATGCAGACTAACCAAACGAGTTAGCTTCAAAATCCACGCGATACACATGATTTAGCTTCAATTACTTGCGATATAAGTGATGTAGGTTCAACTGCAGGCGAAACGAACGAGTTAGCTTCAAATCCATGCGAAACACATAATTTAGCTGCAAATCAATGTGATGTAGAAGGTTTAGCTTCAAATCCATGCGATACACAAGATTTAGATTCAAATCAATGCGATGTAGAAAGTTCAGCTTCAAATCCATGCGACACATATGATTTAGCTTCAAGTACTTGCGATATAAGTGATATAGCTTCAAAAGCTGGAGGAACAAACGAGGAAGCTTCATTTCCATGCGAAACAAATGATTTAAATTCAAATCAATGCGAAGTAGAAGGCTTAGCTTCAGATCCATGCGATATACAAGATTTAGCTTCACATCAATTCGATGTAGTAGGTTCAGCTTCAAATCCATGCGATATAAGTGATATAGCTTCAAAAGCTGGAGGAACAAACGAGGTTGCTTCAATTCCATGCGAAACATATGATTTAGCTTCAAATCAATGCGAAGTAGAAGGAGTAGCTTCAAATCCATGCAAAACGAATGGTTTAGCAACGAATACTTGTGATATACATTATTTAGCTACAACTGCATGCGAAACTAACGAGTTAGCTACAAATCCATGCGCGACACATGATTTAACTTCTAATCAATGCGATGTAGAAGGTTTAGCTTCAAATCCACGCGAAACAAATGATTTAGCTTCAAACACTTGGGGTATAAGTGATATAGCTTCAAATGCAGACTAATCAAACGAGTTAGCTTCAAAATCCACGCGATACACATGATTTAGCTTCAAACACTTGCGATATAAGTGATGTAGATTCAACTGCAGGCTACACGAACGAGTTAGCTGCAAATCCATGCGAAACACATGATTTAGCTGCAAATCAATGTGATGTAGAAGGTTTTGCTTCAAATCCATGCGATACACAAGATTTAGCTTCAAATCAGTGCGATGTAGAAGGTTCAGCTTCAAATCCATGCGACACATATGATTTAGCTTCAAATACTTGCGATATAAGTGATATAGCTTGAAAAGCTGTAGGAACAAACGAGGTAGCTTCAATTCCATGCGAGACACATGATGTAGCTTCAAATCAATGCGAAGTAGAAGGCGTAGCTTCAAATCCATACGAAACACATGATTTAGCTTCAAATCAATTCGAAGTCCAATGCTTAGATTCAAATCCACGCGAAACAAATGATTTAGCTTCAAAAGAATGCGAAGAAGAAGACTTAGCTTCAAAACCATGCAAAACAAATGGTTTAGCTACCAATACTTGTGATATACATTATTTAGCTACAACTGCATGCGAAACGAACGAGTTTAGCTTCAAATCCATGCGATACACATGATTTAGCTTCAAATCAATGCGATGTGAAAGGTTTAGCTTCAAATCCATGCGATACACAAGATTTAGCTTCAAATAAATGCGATGTAGAAGGTTTAGCTTCAAATGCACGCGAAACAAATGAGTTAGCTTCAAACACTTGGGGTATAAGTGATATAGCTTCAAATGCAGACTAACCAAACGAGTTAGCTTCAAAATCCACGCGATACACATGATTTAGCTTCAATTACTTGCGATATAAGTGATGTAGGTTCAACTGCAGGCGAAACGAAACGAGTTAGCTTCAAATCCATGCGAAACACATAATTTAGCTGCAAATCGATGTGATGTAGAAGGTTTAGCTTCAAATCCATGCGATACACAAGATTTAGATTCAAATCAATGCGATGTAGAAAGTTCAGCTTCAAATCCATGCGACACATATGATTTAGCTTCAAGTACTTGCGATATAAGTGATATAGCTTCAAAAGCTGGGAGGAACAAACGAGGAAGCTTCATTTCCATGCGAAACAAATGATTTAAATTCAAATCAATGCGAAAGTAGAAGGCTTAGCTTCAGATCCATGCGATATACAAGATTTAGCTTCACATCAATTCGATGTAGTAGGTTCAGCTTCAAATCCATGCGATATTAGTGATATAGCTTCAAAAGCTGGAGGAACAAACGAGGTTGCTTCAATTCCATGCGAAACATATGATTTAGCTTCAAATCAATGCGAAGTAGAAGGAGTAGCTTCAAATCCATGCAAAACGAATGGTTTAGCAACGAATACTTGTGATATACATTATTTAGCTACAACTGCATGCGAAACTAACGAGTTAGCTACAAATCCATGCGCGACACATGATTTAACTTCTAATCAATGCGATGTAGAAGGTTTAGCTTCAAATCCACGCGAAACAAATGATTTAGCTTCAAACACTTGGGGTATAAGTGATATAGCTTCAAATGCAGACTAATCAAACGAGTTAGCTTCAAAATCCACGCGATACACATGATTTAGCTTCAAACACTTGCGATATAAGTGATGTAGATTCACTGCAGGCGAAACGAACGAGTTAGCTTCAAATCCATGCGAAACACATGATTTAGCTGCAAATCAATGTGATGTAGAAGGTTTTGCTTCAAATCCATGCGATACACAAGATTTTAGCTTCAAATCAGTGCGATGTAGAAGGTTCAGCTTCAAATCCATGCGACACATATGATTTAGCTTCAAATACTTGCGATATAAGTGATATAGCTTGAAAAGCTGTAGGAACAAACGAGGTAGCTTCAATTCCATGCGAGACACATGATGTAGCTTCAAATCAATGCGAAGTAGAAGGCGTAGCTTCAAATCCATACGAAACACATGATTTAGCTTCAAATCAATTCGAAGTCCAATGCTTAGATTCAAATCCACGCGAAACAAATGATTTAGCTTCAAAAGAATGCGAAGTAGAAGACTTAGCTTCAAAACCATGCAAAACAAATGGTTTAGCTACCAATACTTGTGATATACATTATTTAGCTACAACTGCATGCGAAACGAACGAGTTAGCTTCAAATCCATGCGATACACATGATTTAGCTTCAAATCAATGCGATGTGAAACGTTTAGCTTCAAATCCATGCGATACACAAGATTTAGCTTCAAATGAATGCGAAGTAGAAGGCTTAGCTTCAAATCCATGCAAAACAAATGATTTAGCTTCAAACACTTGGGGTATAAGTGATATAGCTTCAAATGCAGACTAATGAAACAAGTTAGCATCAAAATCCACGCGATATACATGATTTAGCTTCAAATACTTGCGATATTAGTGATGTAGGTTCAACTGCAGGCGAAACGAACGAGTTAGCTTCAAATCCATGCGAAACACATGATTTAGCTGCAAATCAATGTGATGTAGAAGGTTTACTTCAAATCCATGCGATACACAAGATTTAGATTCAAATCAATGCGATGTAGAAGGTTCAGCTTCAAAACCATGCGACACATATGATTTATCTTCAAATACTTGCGATATAAGTGATATAGCTTCAAAAGCTGGAGGAACAAACGAGGAAGCTTCAATTCCATGCGAAACAAATGATTTAACTCCAAATCAATGCGAACTAGAAGGCTTAGCTTCAGATCCATGCGATACACAAGATTTAGATTCAAATCAATGCGATGTAGTAGGTTCAGCTTCAAATCCATGCGATATAAGTGATATAGCTTCAAAAGCTGGAGGAACAAACGAGGTATCTTCAATTCGATGCGAAACAAATGATTTAGCTTCAAATCAATGCGAAGTAGAAGGCGTAGCTCCAAATCCATGCGAAACAAATGGTTTAGCTACAAATACTTGTGATATACATTACTTAGCTACAACTGCATGCGAAACTAACGAGTTAGCTTCAAATCCATGCGAAACACACGATTTATCTTCAAATCAATGCGATGTAGAAGGTTTAGCTTCAAATCAATAAGAGGTAGAAGGTTTAGCTTCAAATCAATAGAATATAGTAGGTTTAGCTTCAAATCAATGCGATGTAGAAGGTTTAGCATCAAATCCATACGAAACACATGATTGAGCTTCAAATCAATTCGAAGGACAAGGCTTAGATTCAAATCCATGCGAAACAAATGATTTAGCTTCAAATGAATGCGAAGTAGAAGGCTTAGCTTCAAATCCATGCAAAACAAATGGTTTAGCTACAAATACTTGTGATATACGTTATTTAGCTACAACTGCATGCGAAACAAACGAGTTAGCTTCAAATCCTTGCGAAACACATGATTTAGCTGCAAATCAATGCGATGAAGAAGGTTTAGCTTCAAATCCATGCGAAACAAATAATATAGCTTCAAACTCTTGGGGTGTAAGTGATATAGCTTCAAATGAAGACTAATCAAACGAGTTAGCATCAAAATCCACGCGATACACATGATTTAGCTTCAAATACTAGTGTTATAAGTGATGTAGATTCAACTGCAGGCCAAACGAACGAGTTAGCTTCAAATCCATGCGAAACACATGATTTAGCTGCAAATCAATGCGATGAAGAAGGATTAGCTTCAAATCCATGCGAAACAAATGATATAGCTTCAAACGCTTGGGGTGTAAGTGATATAGCTTCAAATGAAGACTAATCAAACGAGTTAGCTTCAAAATCCACGCGATACACATGATTTAGCTTCAAATATTAGCGATATAAGTGATGTAGTTTCAACTGCAGGCGAAACGAACTTGTAAGCTTCAAATCCATGCGAAACACATGATTTATCTGCAAATCAATGCGATGTAGAAGGTTTAGCCTCAAATCCATACGAAACACATGATTTAGCTTCAAATCAATTCGAAGGACAAGGCTTAGAATCAAATCCATGCGAAACAAATGATTTAGCTTCAAATGAATGCGAAGTAGAAGGCTTAGCTTCAAATCCATGCAAAACAAATGGTTTAGCTACAAATACTTGTGATATACATTATTTAGCTACAACTGCATGCATAACAAACGAGTTAGATTCAAATCCATGCGATACACATGATTTAGCTTCAAATCAATGCGATGTAGTAGGTTCAGCTTCAAATCCATGCGGCACATATGATTTAGCTTCAAATACTTGCGATATAAGTGATATAGTGTCAAATGGAGGCGAAACGAACGAGTTTGCTTCAAAACCATGCGAAACACATGATTTTGCTGCAAATCAATGCGATGTAGAAGGTCTAGCTACAAATCCATGCGATACACTAGATTTAGCTTCAAATCAATGCGATGTAGAAGGCTTAGCTTCAAATTCATGCGAAACAAATGGTTTAGCTACAAATACTTGTGATATACATTATTTAGCTACAACTGCATGCGAAACAAACGAGTTAGCATCAAATCCAGGCAAAACAAATGATTTAGCACAGGAACTTGCGACATGAAAGATATAGCTTCAAATGCAGGGGAAACAAACGTGTTAGCTCCAATTCTATGCGAAGCAAATGATTTAGCTACAAATACTCGTGATATACATTATGTACCTACAACTGTTTGCGAAACAAACGAGTTAGCTTCAAATCCATGCGAAACACATAATTTAGCCTGCAAATCAATGCGATGTAGAAGGTTTAGCTTCAAATCCATGCGATACAAATGTTTTAGCTCCAAATCAATGCGATGAAGTAGGTTCAGCTTCAAATCCATGCGACACATATGATTTAGCTTCAAATACTTGCGATATAAGTGATATAGCTTCAAAAGCTAGTGGAACAAACGAGGTAGCTTCAATTCAATGCGAAACAAATGATTTAGCTTCAAATCAATGCGAAGTAGAAGGCTTAGCTTCAAATTCATGCGAAACAAATGGTTTAGCTACAAATACTTGTGATATACATTATTTAGCTACAACTGCATGCGAAACAAACGAGTTAGCATCAAATCCATGCGACACACATGATTGAGCTTCAAATCAATGCGATGTAGATGGTTTGCTTCAAATCCATGCGATACACAAGATTTAGCTTAAAATCAATGCGATGTTGTAGGTTCAGCTTCAAATCCATGCGATAAAAGTGATATAGCTTCAAAAGCAGGAGGAACAAATGAGGTAGCTTCAATTCAATGCGAAACGAATGATTTAGCTTCAAATCAATGCGAAGTAGAAGGCGTAGCTTCAAATCCATACGAAACACATGATTTAGCTTCAAATCAATTCGAAGTCCAATGCTTAGATTCAAATCCACGCGAAACAAATGATTTAGCTTCAAAAGAATGCGAAGAAGAAGACTTAGCTTCAAAACCATGCAAAACAAATGGTTTAGCTACCAATACTTGTGATATACATTATTTAGCTACAACTGCATGCGAAACGAACGAGTTAGCTTCAAATCCATGCGATACACATGATTTAGCTTCAAATCAATGCGATGTGAAAGGTTTAGCTTCAAATCCATGCGATACACAAGATTTAGCTTCAAATAAATGCGATGTAGAAGGTTTAGCTTCAAATGCACGCGAAACAAATGAGTTAGCTTCAAACACTTGGGGTATAAGTGATATAGCTTCAAATGCAGACTAACCAAACGAGTTAGCTTCAAAATCCACGCGATACACATGATTTAGCTTCAATTACTTGCGATATAAGTGATGTAGGTTCAACTGCAGGCGAAACGAACGAGTTAGCTTCAAATCCATGCGAAACACATAATTTAGCTGCAAATCAATGTGATGTAGAAGGTTTAGCTTCAAATCCATGCGATACACAAGATTTAGATTCAAATCAATGCGATGTAGAAAGTTCAGCTTCAAATCCATGCGACACATATGATTTAGCTTCAAGTACTTGCGATATAAGTGATATAGCTTCAAAAGCTGGAGGAACAAACGAGGAAGCTTCATTTCCATGCGAAACAAATGATTTAAATTCAAATCAATGCGAAGTAGAAGGCTTAGCTTCAGATCCATGCGATATACAAGATTTAGCTTCACATCAATTCGATGTGGTAGGTTCAGCTTCAAATCCATGCGATATAAGTGATATAGCTTCAAAAGCTGGAGGAACAAACGAGGTTGCTTCAATTCCATGCGAAACATATGATTTAGCTTCAAATCAATGCGAAGTAGAAGGAGTAGCTTCAAATCCATGCAAAACGAATGGTTTAGCAACGAATACTTGTGATATACATTATTTAGCTACAACTGCATGCGAAACTAACGAGTTAGCTACAAATCCATGCGCGACACATGATTTAACTTCTAATCAATGCGATGTAGAAGGTTTAGCTTCAAATCCACGCGAAACAAATGATTTAGCTTCAAACACTTGGGGTATAAGTGATATAGCTTCAAATGCAGACTAATCAAACGAGTTAGCTTCAAAATCCACGCGATACACATGATTTAGCTTCAAACACTTGCGATATAAGTGATGTAGATTCAACTGCAGGCTACACGAACGAGTTAGCTGCAAATCCATGCGAAACACATGATTTAGCTGCAAATCAATGTGATGTAGAAGGTTTTGCTTCAAATCCATGCGATATACAAGATTTAGCTTCAAATCAGTGCGATGTAGAAGGTTCAGCTTCAAATCCATGCGACACATATGATTTAGCTTCAAATACTTGCGATATAAGTGATATAGCTTGAAAAGCTGTAGGAACAAACGAGGTAGCTTCAATTCCATGCGAGACACATGATGTAGCTTCAAATCAATGCGAAGTAGAAGGCGTAGCTTCAAATCCATACGAAACACATGATTTAGCTTCAAATCAATTCGAAGTCCAATGCTTAGATTCAAATCCACGCGAAACAAATGATTTAGCTTCAAAAGAATGCGAAGTAGAAGACTTAGCTTCAAAACCATGCAAAACAAATGGTTTAGCTACCAATACTTGTGATATACATTATTTAGCTACAACTGCATGCGAAACGAACGAGTTAGCTTCAAATCCATGCGATACACATGATTTAGCTTCAAATCAATGCGATGTGAAACGTTTAGCTTCAAATCCATGCGATACACAAGATTTAGCTTCAAATGAATGCGAAGTAGAAGGCTTAGCTTCAAATCCATGCAAAACAAATGATTTAGCTTCAAACACTTGGGGTATAAGTGATATAGCTTCAAATGCAGACTAATGAAACAAGTTAGCATCAAAATCCACGCGATATACATGATTTAGCTTCAAATACTTGCGATATTAGTGATGTAGGTTCAACTGCAGGCGAAACGAACGAGTTAGCTTCAAATCCATGCGAAACACATGATTTAGCTGCAAATCAATGTGATGTAGAAGGTTTACTTCAAATCCATGCGATACACAAGATTTAGATTCAAATCAATGCGATGTAGAAGGTTCAGCTTCAAAACCATGCGACACATATGATTTATCTTCAAATACTTGCGATATAAGTGATATAGCTTCAAAAGCTGGAGGAACAAACGAGGAAGCTTCAATTCCATGCGAAACAAATGATTTAACTCCAAATCAATGCGAACTAGAAGGCTTAGCTTCAGATCCATGCGATACACAAGATTTAGATTCAAATCAATGCGATGTAGTAGGTTCAGCTTCAAATCCATGCGATATAAGTGATATAGCTTCAAAAGCTGGAGGAACAAACGAGGTATCTTCAATTCGATGCGAAACAAATGATTTAGCTTCAAATCAATGCGAAGTAGAAGGCGTAGCTCCAAATCCATGCGAAACAAATGGTTTAGCTACAAATACTTGTGATATACATTACTTAGCTACAACTGCATGCGAAACTAACGAGTTAGCTTCAAATCCATGCGAAACACACGATTTATCTTCAAATCAATGCGATGTAGAAGGTTTAGCTTCAAATCAATAAGAGGTAGAAGGTTTAGCTTCAAATCAATAGAATATAGTAGGTTTAGCTTCAAATCAATGCGATGTAGAAGGTTTAGCATCAAATCCATACGAAACACATGATTGAGCTTCAAATCAATTCGAAGGACAAGGCTTAGATTCAAATCCATGCGAAACAAATGATTTAGCTTCAAATGAATGCGAAGTAGAAGGCTTAGCTTCAAATCCATGCAAAACAAATGGTTTAGCTACAAATACTTGTGATATACGTTATTTAGCTACAACTGCATGCGAAACAAACGAGTTAGATTCAAATCCTTGCGAAACACATGATTTAGCTGCAAATCAATGCGATGTAGTAGGTTCAGCTTCAAATCCATGCGGCACATATGATTTAGCTTCAAATACTTGCGATATAAGTGATATAGTTTCAAATGGAGGCGAAACGAACGAGTTTGCTTCAAAACCATGCGAAACACATGATTTTGCTGCAAATCAATGCGATGTAGAAGGTCTAGCTACAAATCCATGCGATACACTAGATTTAGCTTCAAATCAATGCGATGTAGAAGGCTTAGCTTCAAATTCATGCGAAACAAATGGTTTAGCTACAAATACTTGTGATATACATTATTTAGCTACAACTGCATGCGAAACAAACGAGTTAGCATCAAATCCAGGCAAAACAAATGATTTAGCACAGGAACTTGCGACATGAAAGATATAGCTTCAAATGCAGGGGAAACAAACGTGTTAGCTCCAATTCTATGCGAAGCAAATGATTTAGCTACAAATACTCGTGATATACATTATGTACCTACAACTGTTTGCGAAACAAACGAGTTAGCTTCAAATCCATGCGAAACACATAATTTAGCCTGCAAATCAATGCGATGTAGAAGGTTTAGCTTCAAATCCATGCGATACAAATGTTTTAGCTCCAAATCAATGCGATGAAGTAGGTTCAGCTTCAAATCCATGCGACACATATGATTTAGCTTCAAATACTTGCGATATAAGTGATATAGCTTCAAAAGCTAGTGGAACAAACGAGGTAGCTTCAATTCAATGCGAAACAAATGATTTAGCTTCAAATCAATGCGAAGTAGAAGGCTTAGCTTCAAATTCATGCGAAACAAATGGTTTAGCTACAAATACTTGTGATATACATTATTTAGCTACAACTGCATGCGAAACAAACGAGTTAGCATCAAATCCATGCGACACACATGATTGAGCTTCAAATCAATGCGATGTAGATGGTTTGCTTCAAATCCATGCGATACACAAGATTTAGCTTAAAATCAATGCGATGTAGTAGGTTCAGCTTCAAATCCATGCGATAAAAGTGATATAGCTTCAAAAGCAGGAGGAACAAATGAGGTAGCTTCAATTCAATGCGAAACGAATGATTTAGCTTCAAATCAATGCGAAGTAGAAGGCGTAGCTTCAAATCCATGCGAAACAAATGGTTTAGCTACAAATACTTGTGATATACATTATTTAGCTACAACTGCATGCGAAACTAACGAGTTAGCTACAAATCCATGCGCGACACATGATTTAACTTCTAATCAATGCGATGTAGAAGGTTTAGCTTCAAATCCACGCGAAACAAATGATTTAGCTTCAAACACTTGGGGTATAAGTGATATAGCTTCAAATGCAGACTAATCAAACGAGTTAGCTTCAAAATCCACGCGATACACATGATTTAGCTTCAAACACTTGCGATATAAGTGATGTAGATTCAACTGCAGGCTACACGAACGAGTTAGCTGCAAATCCATGCGAAACACATGATTTAGCTGCAAATCAATGTGATGTAGAAGGTTTTGCTTCAAATCCATGCGATACACAAGATTTAGCTTCAAATCAGTGCGATGTAGAAGGTTCAGCTTCAAATCCATGCGACACATATGATTTAGCTTCAAATACTTGCGATATAAGTGATATAGCTTGAAAAGCTGTAGGAACAAACGAGGTAGCTTCAATTCCATGCGAGACACATGATGTAGCTTCAAATCAATGCGAAGTAGAAGGCGTAGCTTCAAATCCATACGAAACACATGATTTAGCTTCAAATCAATTCGAAGTCCAATGCTTAGATTCAAATCCACGCGAAACAAATGATTTAGCTTCAAAAGAATGCGAAGAAGAAGACTTAGCTTCAAAACCATGCAAAACAAATGGTTTAGCTACCAATACTTGTGATATACATTATTTAGCTACAACTGCATGCGAAACGAACGAGTTAGCTTCAAATCCATGCGATACACATGATTTAGCTTCCAATCAATGCGATGTGAAAGGTTTAGCTTCAAATCCATGCGATACACAAGATTTAGCTTCAAATAAATGCGATGTAGAAGGTTTAGCTTCAAATGCACGCGAAACAAATGAGTTAGCTTCAAACACTTGGGGTATAAGTGATATAGCTTCAAATGCAGACTAACCAAACGAGTTAGCTTCAAAATCCACGCGATACACATGATTTAGCTTCAATTACTTGCGATATAAGTGATGTAGGTTCAACTGCAGGCGAAACGAACGAGTTAGCTTCAAATCCATGCGAAACACATAATTTAGCTGCAAATCAATGTGATGTAGAAGGTTTAGCTTCAAATCCATGCGATACACAAGATTTAGATTCAAATCAATGCGATGTAGAAAGTTCAGCTTCAAATCCATGCGACACATATGATTTAGCTTCAAGTACTTGCGATATAAGTGATATAGCTTCAAAAGCTGGAGGAACAAACGAGGAAGCTTCAATTCCATGCGAAACAAATGATTTAACTCCAAATCAATGCGAACTAGAAGGCTTAGCTTCAGATCCATGCGATACACAAGATTTAGATTCAAATCAATGCGATGTAGTAGGTTCAGCTTCAAATCCATGCGATATAAGTGATATAGCTTCAAAAGCTGGAGGAACAAACGAGGTATCTTCAATTCGATGCGAAACAAATGATTTAGCTTCAAATCAATGCGAAGTAGAAGGCGTAGCTCCAAATCCATGCGAAACAAATGGTTTAGCTACAAATACTTGTGATATACATTACTTAGCTACAACTGCATGCGAAACTAACGAGTTAGCTTCAAATCCATGCGAAACACACGATTTATCTTCAAATCAATGCGATGTAGAAGGTTTAGCTTCAAATCAATAAGAGGTAGAAGGTTTAGCTTCAAATCAATAGAATATAGTAGGTTTAGCTTCAAATCAATGCGATGTAGAAGGTTTAGCATCAAATCCATACGAAACACATGATTGAGCTTCAAATCAATTCGAAGGACAAGGCTTAGATTCAAATCCATGCAAAACAAATGGTTTAGCTACAAATACTTGTGATATACGTTATTTAGCTACAACTGCATGCGAAACAAACGAGTTAGCTTCAAATCCTTGCGAAACACATGATTTAGCTGCAAATCAATGCGATGAAGAAGGTTTAGCTTCAAATCCATGCGAAACAAACAATATAGCTTCAAACTCTTGGGGTGTAAGTGATATAGCTTCAAATGAAGACTAATCAAACGAGTTAGCATCAAAATCCACGCGATACACATGATTTAGCTTCAAATACTAGTGTTATAAGTGATGTAGATTCAACTGCAGGCCAAACGAACGAGTTAGCTTCAAATCCATGCGAAACACATGATTTAGCTGCAAATCAATGCGATGAAGAAGGATTAGCTTCAAATCCATGCGAAACAAATGATATAGCTTCAAACGCTTGGGGTGTAAGTGATATAGCTTCAAATGAAGACTAATCAAACGAGTTAGCTTCAAAATCCACGCGATACACATGATTTAGCTTCAAATATTAGCGATATAAGTGATGTAGTTTCAACTGCAGGCGAAACGAACTTGTAAGCTTCAAATCCATGCGAAACACATGATTTATCTGCAAATCAATGCGATGTAGAAGGTTTAGCCTCAAATCCATACGAAACACATGATTTAGCTTCAAATCAATTCGAAGGACAAGGCTTAGAATCAAATCCATGCGAAACAAATGATTTAGCTTCAAATGAATGCGAAGTAGAAGGCTTAGCTTCAAATCCATGCAAAACAAATGGTTTAGCTACAAATACTTGTGATATACATTATTTAGCTACAACTGCATGCATAACAAACGAGTTAGATTCAAATCCATGCGATACACATGATTTAGCTTCAAATCAATGCGATGTAGTAGGTTCAGCTTCAAATCCATGCGGCACATATGATTTAGCTTCAAATACTTGCGATATAAGTGATATAGTTTCAAATGGAGGCGAAACGAACGAGTTTGCTTCAAAACCATGCGAAACACATGATTTTGCTGCAAATCAATGCGATGTAGAAGGTCTAGCTACAAATCCATGCGATACACTAGATTTAGCTTCAAATCAATGCGATGTAGAAGGCTTAGCTTCAAATTCATGCGAAACAAATGGTTTAGCTACAAATACTTGTGATATACATTATTTAGCTACAACTGCATGCGAAACAAACGAGTTAGCATCAAATCCAGGCAAAACAAATGATTTAGCACAGGAACTTGCGACATGAGAGATATAGCTTCAAATGCAGGGGAAACAAACGTGTTAGCTCCAATTCTATGCGAAGCAAATGATTTAGCTATAAATACTCGTGATATACATTATGTACCTACAACTGTATGCGAAACAAACGAGTTAGCTTCAAATCCATGCGAAACACATAATTTAGCCTGCAAATCAATGCGATGTAGAAGGTTTAGCTTCAAATCCATGCGATACAAATGTTTTAGCTCCAAATCAATGCGATGAAGTAGGTTCAGCTTCAAATCCATGCGACACATATGATTTAGCTTCAAATACTTGCGATATAAGTGATATAGCTTCAAAAGCTAGTGGAACAAACGAGGTAGCTTCAATTCAATGCGAAACAAATGATTTAGCTTCAAATCAATGCGAAGTAGAAGGCTTAGCTTCAAATTCATGCGAAACAAATGGTTTAGCTACAAATACTTGTGATATACATTATTTAGCTACAACTGCATGCGAAACAAACGAGTTAGCATCAAATCCATGCGACACACATGATTGAGCTTCAAATCAATGCGATGTAGATGGTTTGCTTCAAATCCATGCGATACACAAGATTTAGCTTAAAATCAATGCGATGTAGTAGGTTCAGCTTCAAATCCATGCGATAAAAGTGATATAGCTTCAAAAGCAGGAGGAACAAATGAGGTAGCTTCAATTCAATGCGAAACGAATGATTTAGCTTCAAATCAATGCGAAGTAGAAGGCGTAGCTTCAAATCCATGCGAAACAAATGGTTTAGCTACAAATACTTGTGATATACATTATTTAGCTACAACTGCATGCGAAACTAACGAGTTAGCTACAAATCCATGCGCGACACATGATTTAACTTCTAATCAATGCGATGTAGAAGGTTTAGCTTCAAATCCACGCGAAACAAATGATTTAGCTTCAAACACTTGGGGTATAAGTGATATAGCTTCAAATGCAGACTAATCAAACGAGTTAGCTTCAAAATCCACGCGATACACATGATTTAGCTTCAAACACTTGCGATATAAGTGATGTAGATTCAACTGCAGGCTACACGAACGAGTTAGCTGCAAATCCATGCGAAACACATGATTTAGCTGCAAATCAATGTGATGTAGAAGGTTTTGCTTCAAATCCATGCGATACACAAGATTTAGCTTCAAATCAGTGCGATGTAGAAGGTTCAGCTTCAAATCCATGCGACACATATGATTTAGCTTCAAATACTTGCGATATAAGTGATATAGCTTGAAAAGCTGTAGGAACAAACGAGGTAGCTTCAATTCCATGCGAGACACATGATGTAGCTTCAAATCAATGCGAAGTAGAAGGCGTAGCTTCAAATCCATACGAAACACATGATTTAGCTTCAAATCAATTCGAAGTCCAATGCTTAGATTCAAATCCACGCGAAACAAATGATTTAGCTTCAAAAGAATGCGAAGTAGAAGACTTAGCTTCAAAACCATGCAAAACAAATGGTTTAGCTACCAATACTTGTGATATACATTATTTAGCTACAACTGCATGCGAAACGAACGAGTTAGCTTCAAATCCATGCGATACACATGATTTAGCTTCAAATCAATGCGATGTGAAACGTTTAGCTTCAAATCCATGCGATACACAAGATTTAGCTTCAAATGAATGCGAAGTAGAAGGCTTAGCTTCAAATCCATGCAAAACAAATGATTTAGCTTCAAACACTTGGGGTATATGTGATATAGCTTCAAATGCAGACTAATGAAACAAGTTAGCATCAAAATCCACGCGATATACATGATTTAGCTTCAAATACTTGCGATATTAGTGATGTAGGTTCAACTGCAGGCGAAACGAACGAGTTAGCTTCAAATCCATGCGAAACACATGATTTAGCTGCAAATCAATGTGATGTAGAAGGTTTACTTCAAATCCATGCGATACACAAGATTTAGATTCAAATCAATGCGATGTAGAAGGTTCAGCTTCAAAACCATGCGACACATATGATTTATCTTCAAATACTTGCGATATAAGTGATATAGCTTCAAAAGCTGGAGGAACAAACGAGGAAGCTTCAATTCCATGCGAAACAAATGATTTAACTCCAAATCAATGCGAACTAGAAGGCTTAGCTTCAGATCCATGCGATACACAAGATTTAGATTCAAATCAATGCGATGTAGTAGGTTCAGCTTCAAATCCATGCGATATAAGTGATATAGCTTCAAAAGCTGGAGGAACAAACGAGGTATCTTCAATTCGATGCGAAACAAATGATTTAGCTTCAAATCAATGCGAAGTAGAAGGCGTAGCTCCAAATCCATGCGAAACAAATGGTTTAGCTACAAATACTTGTGATATACATTACTTAGCTACAACTGCATGCGAAACTAACGAGTTAGCTTCAAATCCATGCGAAACACACGATTTATCTTCAAATCAATGCGATGTAGAAGGTTTAGCTTCAAATCAATAAGAGGTAGAAGGTTTAGCTTCAAATCAATAGAATATAGTAGGTTTAGCTTCAAATCAATGCGATGTAGAAGGTTTAGCATCAAATCCATACGAAACACATGATTGAGCTTCAAATCAATTCGAAGGACAAGGCTTAGATTCAAATCCATGCGAAACAAATGATTTAGCTTCAAATGAATGCGAAGTAGAAGGCTTAGCTTCAAATCCATGCAAAACAAATGGTTTAGCTACAAATACTTGTGATATACGTTATTTAGCTACAACTGCATGCGAAACAAACGAGTTAGCTTCAAATCCTTGCGAAACACATGATTTAGCTGCAAATCAATGCGATGAAGAAGGTTTAGCTTCAAATCCATGCGAAACAAACAATATAGCTTCAAACTCTTGGGGTGTAAGTGATATAGCTTCAAATGAAGACTAATCAAACGAGTTAGCATCAAAATCCACGCGATACACATGATTTAGCTTCAAATACTAGTGTTATAAGTGATGTAGATTCAACTGCAGGCCAAACGAACGAGTTAGCTTCAAATCCATGCGAAACACATGATTTAGCTGCAAATCAATGCGATGAAGAAGGTTTAGCTTCAAATCCATGCGAAACAAACAATATAGCTTCAAACTCTTGGGGTGTAAGTGATATAGCTTCAAATGAAGACTAATCAAACGAGTTAGCATCAAAATCCACGCGATACACATGATTTAGCTTCAAATACTAGTGTTATAAGTGATGTAGATTCAACTGCAGGCCAAACGAACGAGTTAGCTTCAAATCCATGCGAAACACATGATTTAGCTGCAAATCAATGCGATGAAGAAGGATTAGCTTCAAATCCATGCGAAACAAATGATATAGCTTCAAACGCTTGGGGTGTAAGTGATATAGCTTCAAATGAAGACTAATCAAACGAGTTAGCTTCAAAATCCACGCGATACACATGATTTAGCTTCAAATATTAGCGATATAAGTGATGTAGTTTCAACTGCAGGCGAAACGAACTTGTAAGCTTCAAATCCATGCGAAACACATGATTTATCTGCAAATCAATGCGATGTAGAAGGTTTAGCCTCAAATCCATACGAAACACATGATTTAGCTTCAAATCAATTCGAAGGACAAGGCTTAGAATCAAATCCATGCGAAACAAATGATTTAGCTTCAAATGAATGCGAAGTAGAAGGCTTAGCTTCAAATCCATGCAAAACAAATGGTTTAGCTACAAATACTTGTGATATACATTATTTAGCTACAACTGCATGCATAACAAACGAGTTAGATTCAAATCCATGCGATACACATGATTTAGCTTCAAATCAATGCGATGTAGTAGGTTCAGCTTCAAATCCATGCGGCACATATGATTTAGCTTCAAATACTTGCGATATAAGTGATATAGTTTCAAATGGAGGCGAAACGACCGAGTTTGCTTCAAAACCATGCGAAACACATGATTTTGCTGCAAATCAATGCGATGTAGAAGGTCTAGCTACAAATCCATGCGATACACTAGATTTAGCTTCAAATCAATGCGATGTAGAAGGCTTAGCTTCAAATTCATGCGAAACAAATGGTTTAGCTACAAATACTTGTGATATACATTATTTAGCTACAACTGCATGCGAAACAAACGAGTTAGCATCAAATCCAGGCAAAACAAATGATTTAGCACAGGAACTTGCGACATGAGAGATATAGCTTCAAATGCAGGGGAAACAAACGTGTTAGCTCCAATTCTATGCGAAGCAAATGATTTAGCTATAAATACTCGTGATATACATTATGTACCTACAACTGTATGCGAAACAAACGAGTTAGCTTCAAATCCATGCGAAACACATAATTTAGCCTGCAAATCAATGCGATGTAGAAGGTTTAGCTTCAAATCCATGCGATACAAATGTTTTAGCTCCAAATCAATGCGATGAAGTAGGTTCAGCTTCAAATCCATGCGACACATATGATTTAGCTTCAAATACTTGCGATATAAGTGATATAGCTTCAAAAGCTAGTGGAACAAACGAGGTAGCTTCAATTCAATGCGAAACAAATGATTTAGCTTCAAATCAATGCGAAGTAGAAGGCTTAGCTTCAAATTCATGCGAAACAAATGGTTTAGCTACAAATACTTGTGATATACATTATTTAGCTACAACTGCATGCGAAACAAACGAGTTAGCATCAAATCCATGCGACACACATGATTGAGCTTCAAATCAATGCGATGTAGATGGTTTGCTTCAAATCCATGCGATACACAAGATTTAGCTTAAAATCAATGCGATGTAGTAGGTTCAGCTTCAAATCCATGCGATAAAAGTGATATAGCTTCAAAAGCAGGAGGAACAAATGAGGTAGCTTCAATTCAATGCGAAACGAATGATTTAGCTTCAAATCAATGCGAAGTAGAAGGCGTAGCTTCAAATCCATGCGAAACAAATGGTTTAGCTACAAATACTTGTGATATACATTATTTATCTACAACTGCATGCGAAACTAACGAGTTAGCTACAAATCCATGCGCGACACATGATTTAACTTCTAATCAATGCGATGTAGAAGGTTTAGCTTCAAATCCACGCGAAACAAATGATTTAGCTTCAAACACTTGGGGTATAAGTGATATAGCTTCAAATGCAGACTAATCAAACGAGTTAGCTTCAAAATCCACGCGATACACATGATTTAGCTTCAAACACTTGCGATATAAGTGATGTAGATTCAACTGCAGGCTACACGAACGAGTTAGCTGCAAATCCATGCGAAACACATGATTTAGCTGCAAATCAATGTGATGTAGAAGGTTTTGCTTCAAATCCATGCGATACACAAGATTTAGCTTCAAATCAGTGCGATGTAGAAGGTTCAGCTTCAAATCCATGCGACACATATGATTTAGCTTCAAATACTTGCGATATAAGTGATATAGCTTGAAAAGCTGTAGGAACAAACGAGGTAGCTTCAATTCCATGCGAGACACATGATGTAACTTCAAATCAATGCGAAGTAGAAGGCGTAGCTTCAAATCCATACGAAACACATGATTTAGCTTCAAATCAATTCGAAGTCCAATGCTTAGATTCAAATCCACGCGAAACAAATGATTTAGCTTCAAAAGAATGCGAAGTAGAAGACTTAGCTTCAAAACCATGCAAAACAAATGGTTTAGCTACCAATACTTGTGATATACATTATTTAGCTACAACTGCATGCGAAACGAACGAGTTAGCTTCAAATCCATGCGATACACATGATTTAGCTTCAAATCAATGCGATGTGAAACGTTTAGCTTCAAATCCATGCGATACACAAGATTTAGCTTCAAATGAATGCGAAGTAGAAGGCTTAGCTTCAAATCCATGCAAAACAAATGATTTAGCTTCAAACACTTGGGGTATATGTGATATAGCTTCAAATGCAGACTAATGAAACAAGTTAGCATCAAAATCCACGCGATATACATGATTTAGCTTCAAATACTTGCGATATTAGTGATGTAGGTTCAACTGCAGGCGAAACGAACGAGTTAGCTTCAAATCCATGCGAAACACATGATTTAGCTGCAAATCAATGTGATGTAGAAGGTTTACTTCAAATCCATGCGATACACAAGATTTAGATTCAAATCAATGCGATGTAGAAGGTTCAGCTTCAAAACCATGCGACACATATGATTTATCTTCAAATACTTGCGATATAAGTGATATAGCTTCAAAAGCTGGAGGAACAAACGAGGAAGCTTCAATTCCATGCGAAACAAATGATTTAACTCCAAATCAATGCGAACTAGAAGGCTTAGCTTCAGATCCATGCGATACACAAGATTTAGATTCAAATCAATGCGATGTAGTAGGTTCAGCTTCAAATCCATGCGATATAAGTGATATAGCTTCAAAAGCTGGAGGAACAAACGAGGTATCTTCAATTCGATGCGAAACAAGTGATTTAGCTTCAAATCAATGCGAAGTAGAAGGCGTAGCTCCAAATCCATGCGAAACAAATGGTTTAGCTACAAATACTTGTGATATACATTACTTAGCTACAACTGCATGCGAAACTAACGAGTTAGCTTCAAATCCATGCGAAACACACGATTTATCTTCAAATCAATGCGATGTAGAAGGTTTAGCTTCAAATCAATAAGAGGTAGAAGGTTTAGCTTCAAATCAATAGAATATAGTAGGTTTAGCTTCAAATCAATGCGATGTAGAAGGTTTAGCATCAAATCCATACGAAACACATGATTGAGCTTCAAATCAATTCGAAGGACAAGGCTTAGATTCAAATCCATGCGAAACAAATGATTTAGCTTCAAATGAATGCGAAGTAGAAGGCTTAGCTTCAAATCCATGCAAAACAAATGGTTTAGCTACAAATACTTGTGATATACGTTATTTAGCTACAACTGCATGCGAAACAAACGAGTTAGCTTCAAATCCTTGCGAAACACATGATTTAGCTGCAAATCAATGCGATGAAGAAGGTTTAGCTTCAAATCCATGCGAAACAAACAATATAGCTTCAAACTCTTGGGGTGTAAGTGATGTAGCTTCAAATGAAGACTAATCAAACGAGTTAGCATCAAAATCCACGCGATACACATGATTTAGCTTCAAATACTAGTGTTATAAGTGATGTAGATTCAACTGCAGGCCAAACGAACGAGTTAGCTTCAAATCCATGCGAAACACATGATTTAGCTGCAAATCAATCCGATGAAGAAGGATTAGCTTCAAATCAATGCGGAACAAATGATATAGCTTCAAACGCTTGGGGTGTAAGTGATATAGCTTCAAATGAAGACTAATCAAACGAGTTAGCTTCAAAATCCACGCGATACACATGATTTAGCTTCAAATATTAGCGATATAAGTGATGTAGTTTCAACTGCAGGCGAAACGAACTTGTAAGCTTCAAATCCATGCGAAACACATGATTTATCTGCAAATCAATGCGATGTAGAAGGTTTAGCCTCAAATCCATACGAAACACATGATTTAGCTTCAAATCAATTCGAAGGACAAGGCTTAGAATCAAATCCATGCGAAACAAATGATTTAGCTTCAAATGAATGCGAAGTAGAAGGCTTAGCTTCAAATCCATGCAAAACAAATGGTTTAGCTACAAATACTTGTGATATACATTATTTAGCTACAACTGCATGCATAACAAACGAGTTAGATTCAAATCCATGCGATACACATGATTTAGCTTCAAATCAATGCGATGTAGTAGGTTCAGCTTCAAATCCATGCGGCACATATGATTTAGCTTCAAATACTTGCGATATAAGTGATATAGTTTCAAATGGAGGCGAAACGAACGAGTTTGCTTCAAAACCATGCGAAACACATGATTTTGCTGCAAATCAATGCGATGTAGAAGGTCTAGCTACAAATCCATGCGATACACTAGATTTAGCTTCAAATCAATGCGATGTAGAAGGCTTAGCTTCAAATTCATGCGAAACAAATGGTTTAGCTACAAATACTTGTGATATACATTATTTAGCTACAACTGCATGCGAAACAAACGAGTTAGCATCAAATCCAGGCAAAACAAATGATTTAGCACAGGAACTTGCGACATGAGAGATATAGCTTCAAATGCAGGGGAAACAAACGTGTTAGCTCCAATTCTATGCGAAGCAAATGATTTAGCTATAAATACTCGTGATATACATTATGTACCTACAACTGTATGCGAAACAAACGAGTTAGCTTCAAATCCATGCGAAACACATAATTTAGCCTGCAAATCAATGCGATGTAGAAGGTTAAGCTTCAAATCCATGCGATACAAATGTTTTAGCTCCAAATCAATGCGATGAAGTAGGTTCAGCTTCAAATCCATGCGACACATATGATTTAGCTTCAAATACTTGCGATATAAGTGATATAGCTTCAAAAGCTAGTGGAACAAACGAGGTAGCTTCAATTCAATGCGAAACAAATGATTTAGCTTCAAATCAATGCGAAGTAGAAGGCTTAGCTTCAAATTCATGCGAAACAAATGGTTTAGCTACAAATACTTGTGATATACATTATTTAGCTACAACTGCATGCGAAACAAACGAGTTAGCATCAAATCCATGCGACACACATGATTGAGCTTCAAATCAATGCGATGTAGATGGTTTGCTTCAAATCCATGCGATACACAAGATTTAGCTTAAAATCAATGCGATGTAGTAGGTTCAGCTTCAAATCCATGCGATAAAAGTGATATAGCTTCAAAAGCAGGAGGAACAAATGAGGTAGCTTCAATTCAATGCGAAACGAATGATTTAGCTTCAAATCAATGCGAAGTAGAAGGCGTAGCTTCAAATCCATGCGAAACAAATGGTTTAGCTACAAATACTTGTGATATACATTATTTAGCTACAACTGCATGCGAAACTAACGAGTTAGCTACAAATCCATGCGCGACACATGATTTAACTTCTAATCAATGCGATGTAGAAGGTTTAGCTTCAAATCCACGCGAAACAAATGATTTAGCTTCAAACACTTGGGGTATAAGTGATATAGCTTCAAATGCAGACTAATCAAACGAGTTAGCTTCAAAATCCACGCGATACACATGATTTAGCTTCAAACACTTGCGATATAAGTGATGTAGATTCAACTGCAGGCTACACGAACGAGTTAGCTGCAAATCCATGCGAAACACATGATTTAGCTGCAAATCAATGTGATGTAGAAGGTTTTGCTTCAAATCCATGCGATACACAAGATTTAGCTTCAAATCAGTGCGATGTAGAAGGTTCAGCTTCAAATCCATGCGACACATATGATTTAGCTTCAAATACTTGCGATATAAGTGATATAGCTTGAAAAGCTGTAGGAACAAACGAGGTAGCTTCAATTCCATGCGAGACACATGATGTAGCTTCAAATCAATGCGAAGTAGAAGGCGTAGCTACAAATCCATACGAAACACATGATTTAGCTTCAAATCAATTCGAAGTCCAATGCTTAGATTCAAATCCACGCGAAACAAATGATTTAGCTTCAAAAGAATGCGAAGTAGAAGACTTAGCTTCAAAACCATGCAAAACAAATGGTTTAGCTACCAATACTTGTGATATACATTATTTAGCTACAACTGCATGCGAAACGAACGAGTTAGCTTCAAATCCATGCGATACACATGATTTAGCTTCAAATCAATGCGACGTGAAACGTTTAGCTTCAAATCCATGCGATACACAAGATTTAGCTTCAAATGAATGCGAAGTAGAAGGCTTAGCTTCAAATCCATGCAAAACAAATGATTTAGCTTCAAACACTTGGGGTATAAGTGATATAGCTTCAAATGCAGACTAATGAAACAAGTTAGCATCAAAATCAACGCGATATACATGATTTAGCTTCAAATACTTGCGATATTAGTGATGTAGGTTCAACTGCAGGCGAAACGAACGAGTTAGCTTCAAATCCATGCGAAACACATGATTTAGCTGCAAATCAATGTGATGTAGAAGGTTTACTTCAAATCCATGCGATACACAAGATTTAGATTCAAATCAATGCGATGTAGAAGGTTCAGCTTCAAAACCATGCGACACATATGATTTATCTTCAAATACTTGCGATATAAGTGATATAGCTTCAAAAGCTAGTGGAACAAACGAGGTAGCTTCAATTCCATGCGAAACAAATGATTTAACTCCAAATCAATGCGAACTAGAAGGCTTAGCTTCAGATCCATGCGATACACAAGATTTAGATTCAAATCAATGCGATGTAGTAGGTTCAGCTTCAAATCCATGCGATATAAGTGATATAGCTTCAAAAGCAGGAGGAACAAACGAGGTATCTTCAATTCGATGCGAAACAAATGATTTAGCTTCAAATCAATGCGAAGTAGAAGGCGTAGCTCCAAATCCATGCGAAACAAATGGTTTAGCTACAAATACTTGTGATATACATTATTTAGCTACAACTGCATGCGAAACTAACGAGTTAGTTTCAAATCCATGCGAAACACATTATTTAGCTGCAAATCAGTGCGATGTAGTAGGTTCAGCTTCAAATCCATGCGGCACATATGATTTAGCTTCAAATACTTGCGATATAAGTGATATAGCTTCAAAAGCTGGAGGAACAAACGAGGTGGCTTCAATTCCATGCGAAAGTAATGATTTAGCTTTAAATCATTGCGAAGTAGAAGGCGTAGCTTCAAATCCATGCGAAACAGATGGTTTAGCTACAAATACTTGTGATATACATTATTTAGCTACGACTGCATGCGAAACCAACGATTTAGCTTCAAATCCATGCGAAACACACGATTTGTCTTCAAATCAATGCGATGTAGAAGGTTTAGCTTCAAATCAATAAGAGGTAGATGGTTTAGCTTTAAATCAATAGAATATAGAAGGTTTAGCTTCAAATAAATGCGATGTAGAAGGTTTAGCCTCAAATCCATACGACACACATGATTTAGTTTCAAATCAATTCGAAGGACAAGGCTTAGATTCAAATCCATGCGAAACAAATGATTTAGCTTCAAATGAATGCGAAGTAGAAGGCTTAGCTTCAAATCCATGCAAAACAAATGGTTTAGCTACAAATACTTGTGATATACATTATTTAGCTACAACTACATACGAAAAAAAAGAGTTAGCTTCAAATCCATGCGATACACATGATTTAGCTTCAAATCAATGCGATGTAGAAGGTTTAGCTTCAAATCCACGCGAAACAAATGATTTAGCTTCAACACTTTGGGTATAAGTGATGTAGGTTCAACTGGAGGCGAAACGAACGAGTTAGCTTCAAATCCATGCGAAACACATGATTTAGCTTCAAATGTATGTGATTTAGAAGGTTTAGCTTCAAATCCATGCGATACACAAGATTTAGCTTCAAATCAATGCGATGTAGTAGGTTCAGCTTCAAATCCATGCGACACATATGATTTAGCTCAAATACTTGCGATATAAGTGATATAGCTTCAAAAGCTGCAGGAACAAACGAGGTAGCTTCAATTCCATGCGAGACACATGATTTAGCTTCAAATCAAAGCGAAGTAGAAGGCGTAGCTTCAAATCCATGCGAATCAAATAGTTTAGCTACAAATACTTGTGATATACATTATTTAGCTACAACTGCAAGCGAAACGAACGAGTTAGCTTCAAATCCATGCGAAACACGATTTAGCTTCAAATCAATGCGATGTAGAATGTTTAGCTTCAAATCCAAGCGAAACACATGATTTAGCTTCAAATACTTGCGATATAAGTGATCTAGCTTCAAATACAGGCGAAAAGAAAGAGTTAGCTTCAAATCCATGCGAAACACATGATTCAAATGCAAATCAATGCGAAGTTGAAGGTTTAGCTTCAAATCCATGCCAAACACATGATTTAGATTCAAATCCATGGGATGTAGAAGGTTTAGCTTCAAATCCATGCGAAACACATTATTTAGCTGCAAATCAGTGCGATGTAGTAGGTTCAGCTTCAAATCCATGCGGCACATATGATTTAGCTTCAAATACTTGCGATATAAGTGATAGAGTTTCAATTGGAGGCGAAACGAACGAGTTAGCTTCAAATTCATGCGAAACACATGATTTAGCTGCAAATCAATGCGATGTAGAAGGTTTAGCTTCAAATCCATGCGATACACTAGATTTTGCTTCAAATCAATGCGATGTAGAAGGTTCTGCTTCAAATCCATACGACACATATGATTTAGCTTCAAATACTTGCGATATAAGTGATATAGCTTCAAAAGCTAGAGGAACAAACGAGGTAGCTTCAATTCCTTGCGAAACAAATGATTTAGCTTCAAATCAATGCGAAGTGGTAAGCTTAGCTTCAAATTCGTGCGAAGCAAATGGTTTAGCTACAAATACTTGTGATATACATTATTTAGCTACAGCTGCATGCGAAACAAACGAGTTAGCATCAAATCCATGCGAAACACATGATTAAGCTTCAAATTAATGCGATGTAGATGGTTTGCTTCAAATCCATGCGATACACAAGATTTAGCTTCAAATCAATGCGATGTAGTAGGTTCAGCTTCAAATCCATGCGATATAAGTGATATAGCTTCAAAAGCAAGAGGAACAAACGAGTTAGCTTCAAATCTATGCGAAACACACGATTTATCTTCAAATCAATGCGATGTCGAAGGTTTAGCTTCAAATCAATGCGATCTCGAAGGTTTAGCTTCAAATCAATAAGAGGTAGAAGGTTTAGCTTCAAATCAATGCGATGTAGAAGGTTTAGCTTCAAATCCTTACGAAACACATGATTTAGCTTGAAATCAATTCGAAGGACATGGATTAGATTCAAATCCATACGAAACAAATGATTTTGCTTCAAATGAATGCGAAGTAGAAGGCTCAGCATCAAATCCATGCGAAACACATGATTAAGATTCACATCAAAGCGATGTAGATGGTTTGCTTCAAATCCATGCGATACACAAGATTTAGCTTCAAATCAATGCGATGTAGAAGGTTTAGCTTCAAATCCATGCAAAACACGTGATTTATCTTCCAATTAATGCGAAGTAGAAGGCTTAGCTTCAAATCCATGCGAATCAAATGGTTTAGCTACAAATACTTGTGATATTCATTATTTAGCTACAACTGCATGCGAAACTAACGAGTTAGCTTCAAATCCATGCGAAACACATGATTTATCTTCAAATCAATGCGATGTAGAAAGTTTAGCTTCAATTCAATAAGAGGTAGAAGGTTTAGCTTCAAATCAATAGAATATAGAAAGTTTAGCTTCAAATTGTGGCGGACCAGACATAAAAAGACACGTCCTTCAAAAGCGGGGTGTACACATGCCTTTTTCGGGTTTTCTCGACGCAAGGCGTACACCCCGTAATAAAACAATAAAAACGTTGGGACACAGCTTCGGACCATAGGTCCCGGATCACCCCGGTCGGAAAATCTTCGGGAAAGGCCTTCGCCCTTCCCGAGGACTTTCCCTTACCAATTTCAAGGACTTTCCCTACCAATAAATACGAGTACCTCTCGACCGAGAGAAGTCAGTTAGCAAGTTTTCCTCCGACTCTCAACGTGTCCATATTTCTGTATCTTCCGTCACTCGTTTACCTTTACCTTCTACACACTGTACCTCATCGCCTTTGTTACAAGTTATATTAAAGTTCTCGTTATATAAAAACCAAAAAAACTCTCGGATTATTTTATACAAACCGTCGCAGTAACCCCTGCGACAAACTGGTGACCCCGACGTGATCCGAGAGTACCGCGAGTGCGTGATAACCGAGAACTTAGTAACTCTTAGTGACATCTCGTTCGGCAACATACGAACTTCGCGATCCGAGTGGTGTTATACAAACAGTGTGAACTTTATTGTTTTTAATTCATACGAAATGACGGACGGCAGCCCCATCCAAACTACCGCCACCGGTGTAGAGGTAAATTAAATTAATATACGCGTACCTAACTTCACACCCGAGGTACCAGCTATGTGGTTTGCACAACTGGAAGGACAGTTTCTCATAGCGGGAATAAAATGCGAGAATAAAAAGTTCTGGTACACAGCCTCGAACTTGGAAACCAAGTATGCAACCGAGGTACAGGATCTAATTATCAACCCGCCAGCTGAAAATCCCTTCAAAATTTTGAAAGAGACGCTCATATCGCGCCTCTCGCAGTCGAACGAATCGCGTCTTCAGCGACTCCTGGAGCGAAAAGAAATGGGGGACCGGAAACCTTCACAGTTTTTGCGGTACCTAAGGGGGCTGGAAAATTCAGTGCCGGACAATATAGTTCGAACTATATGTCTCAACCGGTTGCCGACGCATGTACGAGCAATCCTCGCTACGCACACGGATACGACGTTGGAGAAACTCGGCCTACTCGCCGACCAAATAGTGGAACTCGCACCGAGAGCACACGTAGCCAGCATCGACAGGACACCCGCCCCGGACAACAATTTGGCGCAGCAAGTAGAAGCTTTAACGCGTCAAGTAGCCACGCTGACAGCAATATTAAACGAAAGAGAAGCCCGAACACGCACTAAAAACTTCACGCGAGGCAGATCACGGCAACGTAGCCATAGTCGTGGTAAGCAAGGTATGTGTTGGTACCACGCACGCTTCGCGGATAAAGCCATAAAATGCATTTCTCCGTGCACCGCGAATCCGGGAAACTCAAATCCTCGTCAATAATTGCGGCAACATATGACGAGTTCCCTACAAGCCGCCTTTTTATCACTGAAAAAGCGTCAAGGATTCAATACCTTATTGATACTGGCGCGGACGTGAGCGTTTACCCTCGGACGTACTTATCGACGAACCCGCCGCGCTCAAATTACGAAATGTTTGCGGCAAACGGTACAAGGATCCCCACATACGGGACAATTACGCTGAGAGTCGACTTCGATCTACGTCGCGAGTTAATATGGCGATTTATTGTAGCGGATATCGCTAAACCAATCATCGGCGCGGATTTCCTAGGTCATTTTGGGTTACTCGTCGACATCAAAAACAGATGTTTAGTCGATGGCACAACATCGCGAACTACGCAAGGCTCAATAGTACGGGACAAATTTGTCACAATCAAGACAATTCACGGCGGTACGCAATATCACGCCTTACTTTCACGATACAGTGAAATAACACATCCCGCGGGTACGCCTAGCGCTGCAAAACACAGTATCGAGCACCATATTGAAACGACCCCCGGAACGCCTATCTCTCACAAAGTCTGACAACTCGCACCGGACCGCTATAAAGCAGCAAAAGCGGAATTTGACCTGCTGCTCAAGCAAGGGATTATTCGACCTTCTAAGAGCCCATGGTCATCACCGTTGCACATGGTCACGAAAAAAAACGGAGAATGGCGCCCTTGCGTAGACTACCGCGAGTTGAATAAACGAACAATTCCGAATAGATATCCCATACGACGCATCGAAGATTTCTCACAAAATCTACACGGGAAAACAATCTTCTCAACCATCGACCTCGTGCGCGCTTACCACCAGATACCGATAGCTGCGGAGGATATTCCAAAAACCGCCGTAATTACACCTTTTGGTTTATTTGAATATTTATACGGACCCTTCGGCCTTTGCGAGATAGCTCAAACTTTTCAGAGATTCATAGACGAAGTTACGCGAGGTTTGGATTTCGTCTTCGCCTATCTCGACGATTTTTTAATAGCTTCCGCAAACCCGAGCGAACATCTGCAACACCTCGAGATTATCCTCAAAAGATTGAAGGAATATGGCATTGTCATAAACCCAAGCAAATGCGTATTCGGAGCCTCTCAGGTCAAATTTCTCGGCTACCAGGTAGACGAGAAGGGAACTCGCCCACCCGAACATAAGGTCGACGCCGTAAAAAACTTCCCTCAGCCGACAACCGTAAAACAATTACGCCGTTTCCTTGGGATGGTTAACTTCTACCGTCGATTCCTGCCAGCAGCTGCGACACGACAAAAGCCCCTTAACGGCCTACTGACAGGCCCAAAAATGACAGGTAACAAACATATCAATTGGACCGAAGAGGCCAAACAAGCTTTCGTCGCAATAAAAGAAGGCCTAGCCAACGCCACGCTGTTGGTACATCCAGCAATAAATGCTCCATTATCAATAACTGTGGACGCTTCTGACCACGCGATAGGAGCCGTTTTGCAACAAAGGACAAACAACGATTGGCAAACCCTTGGATTTTTCTCTCGCCCCCTGACAAAAACTCAAGCTAAGTATAGCGCGTACGATCGCGAGCTTCTCGCTATTTACGAAGCCATAAAGTACTTCATTTACGCTGTAGAAGGCAGAAACTTCACCATATTCACAGATCACAAACCGCTTACTTATGTTTTTAACCAAAAGAAAGAAAAATCCCCAAGGCAGTTCCGTTACTTTGATTACATTTCACAATTCACATCGGACATAAAACATATTTCGGGCATAAATAATGTAGTCGCAGACGCTCTATCGAGAATCGAAGAAATCGAAGAGATTTCTTCCAGCTCTCGCCGCAGCACAAACCGATGACGAAGAACTACAACATTTATTGCAATCCGATACAAACCTACAACTAAAATCTATTTTCTTTGAACCGTGTAAAGCCAACATCTACTGCGATATTTCTACACAGAGAGCCCGCCCTTATATCGTACCGTCATTCCGCAAGAAGGTTTTCCAACGGATCCATGGATTAGCCCACCCAGGTACACGGGCCACCATAAAACTTATCAAAGAAAGGTTTGTGTGGCCATCCATGCGGAAAGATTGCACACAATGGGTTCGAACATGCATACAATGCCAAAAATCAAAAATATCTAAGCACGTGTCTTCACCTATAGGCAAATTCGAAACACCAAGCGCTAGATTCCAACACATTCATATGGACATAGTTGGCCCGATAACATCCTCAGAAGGTTTCAAGTACTGCGTAACGTGCGTGGACCGATTCACGCAATGGCCCGAAGCCTGGCCAGTGGAAGAAATCACCGCAGAAGCAGTCGCAAAAGTTTTTATGAACTGGATTAGCCGCTTCGGAGTCCCCGCGAGAATAACAACCGACCAAGGAAGACTTCACAGTTATTCAAAGAATTAACCCGTTTGATTGGCGCCTCACACCTTGTGACAACTGCATACCACCCGCAAGCCAACGGAATGGTTGAACGATTCCATAGGCAACTCAAAGCAGGAATCATGTGTCATGAAGACAACAAATGGACCCAACGACTTCCTATTGTTTTATTAGGCATTAGATCAGCACCCAAAGAAGATCTACAGGCAAGCTCAACAGAGCTAGTATATGGAGAAAGTGTCCGTTTACCAGGAGAATTTTTCGAAAACCATAAAGTACAGGATAACAATGATTTCGTAAAACAACTACGCCAGCATATCAAGGAAATTAAACCAACAGCTCCGGTTAAACACGGAGAGAAAAAGCCTTTTATTTTTAAAGACCTAGCAACGTCGCAACAAGTCTCCGTTCGCCATGACGCGGTAAGAAAACCCTTACAGCCACCATACGATGGACCATATACAGTAATCGACCGCGCAACAAAATATTTTACCCTTGATATCACCGGAAAACATACAAAAATCTCCATCGACCGCCTTAAACCAGCATATTTATTAAAAGATGCCGCAAACAATAATACACAACACAACAAGACTAACCTGCAACCAGAAGTACAAGCACAAGGCACTTCAAACGTATCAACGACAACACGTTCCGGTAGAAGAGTAAAATTTCCAGACTTCTTCGGAATGCCGTTAGCTCACGAACATACTTATTAATATACTCCGATATATCTTGAGTACGCATATTATAAACCATGAAAAGTGCTGTCCACTACTAATACCATTATCAATGTTATAAGCGACATATTCACACCGTAAAATGTATATATTTTAGATTACCACGTTGATTTCCCATAGGTATAATATTTTTTTTTCAACCAATTTTGTACCTTAGCGTTAATCACTGGAAGGGGGGTGAATGTGGCGGACCAGACATAAAAAGACACGTCCTTCAAAAGCGGGGTGTACACATGCCTTTTTTGGGTTTTCCCGACGCAAGGCGTACACCCCGCAATAAAACAATAAAAACGTTGGGACACAGCTTCGGACCATAGGTCCCGGATCACCCCGGTCGGAAAATCTTCGGGAAAGGCCTTCGCCCTTCCCGAGGACTTTCCCTTACCAATTTCAAGGACTTTCCCTACCAATAAATACGAGGACCTCTCGACCGAGAGGAGTCAGTTAGCAAGTTTTCCCCCGACTCTCAACGTGTCCATATTTCTGTATCATCCGTCACTCGTTTACCTTTACCTTCTACACACTGTACCTCATCGCCTTTGTTACAAGTTATATTAAAGTTCTCGTTTATAAAAACCAAAAGAACTCTCGGATTATTTTATACAAACCGTCGCAGTAACCCCTGCGACAAAAAATCAATGCGATGTAGAAGGTTTAGCTTCAAATCCATACGAAACAAATGATTTAGCTTCAAATCAATTCGAAAGACAAGGCTTAGATTCAAACCCATGCGAAACAAATTATTTAGCTTCAAATGAATGCGAAGTAGAAGGCTTAGCTTCAAATCCATGAAAAACAAATGGTTTAGCTACAAATTCTTGTGATATACATTATTTATATACAACTGCATGCGAAACAAACGAGTTAGCTTCAAATCCATGCGATACACATGATTCAGCTTCAAATCAATGCGATGTAGAAGGTTTAGCTTCAAATCCATGCGACACATATGATTTAGCTTCAAATACTTGCGATAAAAGTGATATAGGTTCAAAAGCTGGAGGAACAAACGAGGTGGCTTCAATTCCATGCGAGACACTTGATTTAGCTTCAAATCAATGCGATGTAGAAGGTTTAGCTTCAAGTCCAAGCGTAACACATGATTTAGCTTCAAATACTTGCGATATAAGTGATATAGCTTCGAATACAGGCGAAACGAACGAGTTAGCTTCAAATCCATGCGAAACACATGATTCAGCTGCAAATCAATGCGATGTAGAAGGTTTAGCTTCAAATCCATGCGAAACACATTATTTAGCTGCAAATCAGTGCGAAGTAGAAGGCTCGGGTTCAAATCAATGTGATTCAAATGGTTCATCTTCAAATACTTGTGAATGACATGATTGAGCTTCAACTGCATGCAAAACACATGATTTAGCTTCAAATCAATGCGATGTAGAAGGTTTAGCTTCAAATCCATGCAAAACACGTGATTTATCTTCCAATTAATGCGAAGTAGAAGGCTTAGCTTCAAATCCATGCGAATCAAATGGTTTAGCTTCAAATACTTGTGATATACGTTATTTAGATTTAACTGCATGCGCAACGAACGAGTTAGCTTCAAATCCATGTGGAAACACATGATTTAGCTGCAAATCAATGCGATGAAGAAGGTTTAGCTTCAAATCCATGCGAAACAAATGATATAGCTTCAAACACATGGGGTGTAAGTGATACAGCTTCAAATGAAGACTAATCAATCGTGTTAGCTTCAAAATCCATGCGATACACATGATTTAGATTCAAATCAATGCGATGTAGAAGGTTTAGCTTCAAATCCATGCGAAACAAACGATTTAGCATCAGATACTTCTGATATAACTGATATAGCTTCAAATGCAGGGGAAACAAACGAGTTAGCATCAAACCCATGCAAAACACATGATTTAGCTGCAAATCAATGCGATGTAGAAGGTTTAGCTTCAAAACAATAAGAGGTAGAAGGTTTAGCTTCAAATCAATAGAATGTAGAAGGTTTAGCGTCCAATCAATGCGATGTAGAAGGTTTAGCTTCAAATCCATACGAAACACATGATTTACCTTCAAATCAATTCCAAGGACAAGGCTTAGATTCAAATCCATGCGAAACAAATGATTTAGCTTCAAATCAATACGATGTAGAAGGTTTAGCTTCAAATCCATGCGATACACATGATTTAGCTTCAAATCAATGCGATGTAGTAGGTTCAGCTTCAAATCCATGCGGCACATATGATTTAGCTTTAAATACTTGCGATATAAGTGACATAGTTTCAAATGGAGGCAAAACGGACGAGTTAGCTTCAAATCCATGCGAGACACATGATTTAGCTTCAAATCAATGCGATGTAGAAGGTTTCGCCTCAAATCCATGCCATACACAAGATTTAGCTTCAAATCAATCCGATGTAGTAGGTTCAGCTTCAAATCCATGCGACACATACGATTTAGCTTCAAATACTTGCGATATAAGTGATATAGCTTCAAAAGCTGTAGGAACAAACGAGGTAGCTTCAATTCCATGCGAGACACATGATTTAGTTTCAAATCATTGCGATGTAGAAGGTTCAGCTTCAAATCCATACGAAACACATGATTTAGCTTCAAATCAATTCGAAGTACAATGCTTAGCTTCAAACACTTGTGGTGTAAGTGATATAGCTTCAAATGAAGACTAATCAAACGAGTTAGCTTCAAAATCCACGCGATACACATGATTTAGCTTCAAATACTAGCGATATAAGTCATGTAGATTCAACTGCAGGCGAACCGAACGAGTTAGTTTCTAATCCATGCGAAACACATTATTTAGCTGCAAATCAATGCGATGTAGAAGGTTTAGCTTCAAGACAATAAGAGGTAGAATGTTTAGCTTCAAATCAATAGTATGTAGAAGGTTTAGCTTCAAATCCATGCGATACACATGATTAAGCTTCAAATCAATGCGATGTAGATAGTTTGCTTCAAATCCATACGAAACACATGATTTAGCTTCAAATCAATTCGAAGGACAAGGCTTAGATTCAAATCCATGCGAAACAAATGATTTAGCTTCAAATACTTGCGATATAAGTGATGTAGGTTCAACTGCAGGCGAAACGAACGAGTTAGCTTCAAATCCATACGAAACGCATGTTTTAGCTGCAAATCAATGTGATGTAGAAGGTTTAGCTTCAAATCCATGCGATACACAAGATTTAGCTTCATATCAATGCGATGTAGAAGGTTCAGCTTCAAATCCATGCGACACATATGATTTAGCTTCAAATACTTGCGATATAAGTGATATAGGTTCAAAAGCTGGAGGAACAAACGAGGTGGCTTCAATTCCATGCGAAACAAATGATTTAACTTCAATCAATGCGAAGTAGAATGCTTAGCTTCACATCCATGCGGAACAAACGGATTAGCTACAAATACTTGTGATATACATTATTTAGCTACAACTGCATGCGGAACAAACGAGTTTGATTCAAATCCATGCGAAACGCATGATTTAGCTTCAAATCAATGCTATGTAGAAGGTTTAGCTGCAAATCCATGCGTCACAGATGATTTAGCTTCAGATAATTGCGATATAAGTAATATAGCTTCAAATGCAGACGTAACAAAGGATTTGGCTTCAAATAGAAGCGAAACACATGATTTAGTTTCAAATCAATGCGATGTAGAAGGTTTAGCTTAAAATCCATGCCATACACAAGATTTAGCTTCAAATCAATTCGAAGGACAAGGCTTATATTCAGATCCATGCGAAACAAATGATTTAGCTTCAAATCAATTCGAAGTACAATGCTTAGCTTCAAACACTTGTGGTGTAAGTGATATAGCTTCAAATGAAGACTAATCAAACGAGTTAGCTTCAAAATCCACGCGATACACATGATTTAGCGTCAAATACTAGCGATATAAGTCATGTAGATTCAACTGCAGGCGAACCGAACGATTTAGTTTCTAATCCATGCGAAACACATTATTTAGCTGCAAATCAATGCGATGTAGAAGGTTTAGCTTCAAGACAATAAGAGGTAGAAGGTTTAGCTTCAAATCAATAGTATGTAGAAGGTTTAGCTTCAAATCGATGCGATACACATGATTAAGATTCAAATCAATGCGATGTAGATAGTTTGCTTCAAATCCATACGAAACACATGATTTAGCTTCAAATCAATTCGAAGGACAAGGCTTAGATTCAAATACATGCGAAACAAATGATTTAGCTTCAAATACTTGCGATATGAGTGATGTAGTTTCAACTGCAGGCGAAACGAACGAGTTAGCTTCAAATCCATACGAAACGCATGATTTAGCTGCAAATCAATGTGATGTAGAAGGTTTAGCTTCAAATCCATACGAAAACAGATGATTTAGCATCATATCAATTCGATGTAGAAGGTTCAGCGTCAAATCCATGCGACACATATGATTTAGCTTCAAATACTTGCGATATAAGTGATATAGCTTCAAAAGCTGGAGGAACAAACGAGGAAGCTTCAATTCCATACGAAACAAATGATTTAACTTCAAATCAATGGGAAGTAGAAGGCTTAGCTTCAGATCCATGCGATAAACAAGATTTCGCTTCAAATCAATGCGATGTAGAAGGATTAGCTTCAAATCCATGCGAAACACATTATTTAGCTGCAAATCAGTGCGAAGTAGAAGGCTCGGGTTCAAATCAATGCAATTCAAATGGTTCATCCTCAAATACTTGTGAAAGACATGATTTAGCTTCAACTGCATGCGAAACACATGATTTAGCTTCAAATCAATGCGATGTAGAAGGTTTAGCTTCAAATCCACGCGAAACAAATGATTTAGCTACAAATACTTGTGATATAGATTATTTACCTACAACTGCATGCGAAACTAACGAGTTAGCTTCAAATCCATGCGAAACACACGATTTATCTTCAAATCAATGCGATGTAGAAGGTTTGCTTCAAATCAATAAGAGGTAGATGGTTTAGCTTCAAATCAATAGAATATAGAAGGTTTAGCTTCAAATAAATGCGATGTAGAAGGTTTAGCTTCAAATCCATACGACACACATGATTTAGATTCAAGTCAATTCGAAGGACAAAGCTTATATTCAAATCCATGCGAAACAAATGATTTAGCTTCAAATGAATGCGAAGTAGAAGGCTTGGCTTCAAATCCATGCGAAACAAATGAATTAGCTTCATATGAATGCGAAGTAGAAGGCTTGGCTTCAAATCCATGCAAAACAAATGGTTTAACTACAAATACTTGTGATATACATTATTTAGCTACAACTGCATGCGAAACAAACGAGTTAACTTCAAATCCATGCGATGCACATGATTTAGCTTCAAATCAATGCGATGTAGACGGTTTAGCTTCAAATCCATGCGAAACACATTATTTAGCTGCAAATCAGTGCGAAGTAGAAGGCTCGGGTTCAAATCAATGCAATGCAAATGGTTCATCTTCAAATACTTGTGAAAGATATGATTTAGCTTCAACTGCATGCGAAACACATGATTTAGCTTCAAATCAATGCGATGTAGAAGGTTTAGTTTCAAATCCATGCAAAACACATGATTTATATTCCAATTAATGCGAAGTAGAAGGCTTAGATTCAAATCCATGCGAATCAAATGGTTTAGCTTCAAATACTTGTGATATATGTTATTTAGATTTAACTGCATGCGCAACGAACGAGTTAGCTTCAAATCCATGCGAAACACATGATTTAGCTGCAAATCAATGCGATGTTGAAGGTTTAGCTTCAAATCCATGCGAAATAAATGGATTAGCTACAAATACTTGTGATATACATTATTTAGCTACAACTGCATGCGGAACAAACGAGTTTGCTTCAAAATCCACGCGATACACATGATTTATCTTCAAATCAATTCGAAGGACAAGGCTTAGATTCAAATCCATGCGAAACAAATGATTTAGCTTCAAATGAATGCGAAGTAGAAGGCTTAGCTTCAAATCCATGCAAAACAAATGGTTTAGCTACAGATGCTTGTGATATACATTATTTAGCTACAACTGCATGCGAAACAAACGAGTCAGCTTCAAATCCATGCTACATACATGATTTAGCTGCAAATCAATGCGATGTAGAAGGATTAGCTTCAAATCCATGCGAAACACATTATTTAGCTGCATATCAGTGCGAAGTAGAAGGCTCGGGTTCAAATCAATGCAATTCAAATGGTTCATCTTCAAATACTTGTGAAAGACATGATTTAGCTTCAACTGCATGCGAAACACATGATTTAGCTTCAAATCAATGCGAAACACAAGATTTAGCTTCAAATCAATGCGAAACACATGATTTAGCTTCAAATCAATGCGTTGTAGAAGGTTTAGCTTCAAATCCATGCAAAACACGTGATTTATCTTCCAATTAATGCGAAGTAGAAGGCTTAGCATCAAATCCATGCGAATCAAATGGTTTAGCTACAAATACTTGTGATATTCATTATTTAGCTACAACTGCATGCGAAACTAACGAGTTAGCTTCAAATCCATGCGAGTCACACGATTTATCTTCAAATTATTGCGATGTAGAAGGTTTAGCTTCAAATCAATAAGAGGTAGAAGGTTTAGCTTCAAATCAATAGAATATAGAAGGTTTAGCTTCAAATCAATGCGATGTAGAAGGTTTAGCTTAAAATCCATACGAAGCACATGATTTAGCTTCAAATCAATTCGAAGGACAAGGCTTAGATTCAAATCAATGCGAAACACATGATTTAGCTTCAAATCAATGCGTTGTAGAAGGTTTAGCTTCAAATCCATGCAAAACACGTGATTTATCTTCCAATTAATGCGAAATAGAAGGCTTAGCATCAAATCCATGCGAATCAAATGGTTTAGCTACAAATACTTGTGATATTCATTATTTAGCTACAACTGCATGCGAAACTAACGAGTTAGCTTCAAATCCATGCGAATCACACGATTTATCTTCAAATTATTGCGATGTAGAAGGTTTAGCTTCAAATCAATGCGATGTAGAAGGTTTAGCTTCAAATCCATGCCATACACAAGATTTAGCTTCAAATCAATGCGATGTAGAAGGTTTAGCTTCAAATCCATGCGAAACAAATGATTTAGCATCAGATACTCCTGATATAACTGATATAGCTTCAAATGCAGGGGAAACAAACGAGTTAGCATCAAACCCATGCAAAACACATGATTTAGATGCAAATCAATGCGATGTAGAAGGTTTGCTTCAAATCAATAAGAGGTAGAAGGTTTAGCTTCAAATCAATAGAATGTAGAAGGTTTAGCTTCAAATCAATGCGTTGTAGAAGGTTTAGCTTCAAATCCATACGAAACACATGATTTACCTTCAAATCAATTCGAAGGACAAGGCTTAGATTCAAATCCATGCGAACAAATGATTTAGCTTCAAATCAATACGATGTAGAAGGTTTAGCTTCAAATCCATGCGATACACAAGATTTAGATTCAAACGAATGCGATGTAGAAGGTTCAGCTTCAAATCCATGCGACACACGTGATTTAGCTTCAAATACTTGCGATATAAGTGATATAGCTTGAAAAGCTGGAGGAACATACGAGGTTGCTTCAATTCCATGCGAAACACATGATTTAGCTTCAAATCAATGCGAAGTGGAAGGCGTAGCTTCAAATCCATGCAAAACAAATGGTTTAGCTACGAATACTTGTGATATATATTATTTAGCTACAACTGCATGCGAAACTAACGATTTAGCTTCAAATCCATGCGAAACACACAATTCATCTTCAAATCAATGCGATGTAGAAGGTTTAGCTTCAAATCAATAAGAGGTAGATGGTTCAGCTTCAAATCAATATAATATAGAAGGTTTGGCTTCAAATAAATGCGAAGTAGAAGGTTTAGCTTCAAATCCATACGGCACACATGATTTAGATTCAAATCAATTCGAAGGACAAGGCTTAGATTCAAATCCATGCGAAACAAATGATTTAGCTTCAAATGAATGCGAAGTAGGAGGCTTGGTTTCAAATCCATGCAAAACAAATGGTTTAACTACAAATACTTGTGATAAACATTATTTAGCTACAACTGCATGCGAAACAAACGAGTGATCTTCAAATCCAAGCGTAACACATGAGTTAACTTCAAATCAATGCGAAGTAGAAGATTTAGGTTCAAATACATGCGAAACAAATGGTTCAGCTTCAAATACTTGTGATATACATGATTTACCTTCAACTGCATGCGAAACAAACGAGTTAGCTTCAAATCCAAGCAAAACACATGATTTAGCTTCAAATCAATGCGAAATAGAAGCCTTAGCACCAAATCCATGCGACACAAATTATTTAGCTTCATATACATGTGATACAAGTGATATAGCTTCAAATGCAGGCGAAACACACGAGTGAGCTTTTAATCCAAGCGTAACACATGATTTAACTTCAAATCAATGGGAAGTAGAAGGCTTAGCATCGAATCCATGCGAAACGAATGGTTTAGCTTCAAATACTTGTGATATACATGATTTAGCTTCAACTGCATGCGATACAAACGAGTTAGCCTCAAATCCAAGCGAAACACATGATTTAGCTTCAAATCAATTCGAAGGACAAGGCATAGATTCAAATCCACGCGAAACAAGTGATTTAGCTTCAAATGAATGCGAAGTAGAAGGCTTAGCTTCAAATCCATGCAAAACAAATGGTTTAGCTACAAATACTTGTGATATACATTATTTAGCTACAACTGCATGCGAAACAAACGAGTTAGCTTCAAATCCATGCGATACACATGATTCAGCTTCAAATCAATGCGATGTAGAAGGTTTAGCTTCAAATCCATGCGATACACATGATTAAGCTTCAAATCAATGCGATGTAGATAGTTTGCTTCAAATCCATGCGATATACAAGATTTAGCTTCAAATCAATGCTATGTATTAGGTTCAGCTTCAAATCCATGCGATATCAGTGATACAGCTTCAAAAGCAGGAGGAACAAACGAGGTAGCTTCAATTCTATGCGAAACAAATGATTTAGCTTCAAATCAATGCGAAGTAGAATGCGTAGCTTCAAATCCATTCGAAACAAATGGTTTAGCTACAAATACTTGTGATATACATTATTTAGCTACATCTGCATGCGAAACAAACGAGTTAGCTTCAAATCCATGCGATACACATGATTCAGCTTCAAATCAATGCGATGTAGTAGGTTCAGCTTCAAATCCATGCGATATAAGTGATACAGCTTCAAAAGCAGGAGGAACAAACGAGGTAGCTTCAATTCTATGCGAAACAAATGATTTAGCTTCAAATCAATGCGAAGTAGAATGCGTAGCTTCAAATCCATTCGAAACAAATGGTTTAGCTACAAATACTTGTGATATACATTATTTAGCTACATCTGCATGCGAAACAAACGAGTTAGCTTCAAATCCATGCGATACACATGATTCAGCTTCAAATCAATGCGATGTAGAAGGTTTAGCTTCAAATCCATGCCATACTCAAGATTTAGCTTCCAATCATTGCGATGTAGAAGGTTTAGCTTCAAATCCATACGAAACACATGATTTAGCTTCAAATCGATTCGAAGGACAAGGCTTAGATTCAAATCCATGCGAAAAAAAATGATTTAGCTTCAAATGAATGCGAAGTAGAAGGCTTAGCTTCAAATCCATGCAAAACAAATGGTTTAGCTACAAATACTTGTGATATACATTATTTACCTACAACTGCATGCGAAACTAACGAGTTAGCTTCAAATTCATGCGATACACATGATTTAGCTTCAAATCAATGCGATGTGGAAGGTTTAGCTTCAAATCCATGCGAAACACATGATTTAGCTTCAAAACAATTCGAAGTACAATGCATTGATTCAAATCCATGCGAAAGAAATGATTTAGCTTCAAATGAATGCGAAGTAGAAGGCTTAGCTTCAAATCCATGCAAAACAAATGGTTTAGCTACAAATACTTGTGATATACATTATTTAGCTACAACTGCATGCGAAACGAACGAGTCAGCTTCAAATCCATGCGATACACATGATTTAGCTTCAAATCAATGCGATGTGGAAGGTTTAGCTTCAAATCCATGCGATACACAAGATTTAGCTTCAAATCAATGCGATGTAGTAGGTTCAGCTTCAAATCCATGCGACACATATGATTTAGCTTCAAATACTTGCGATATAAGTGATATAGCTTCAAGTGCAGGCGAAACAAACGAGTGAACTCCAATATAAGCGTAACACATGATTTAACTTCAAATCAATGGGAAGTAGAAGTCTTAGCATCAAATCCATGCAACACAAGTTATTTAGCTTCTCATACTTGCGATATAAGTGATCTAGCTTCAAATGCAGGCGAAACAAACGAGTGAGCTTTAAATCCAAGCGAAACACATGATTTAACTTCAAATCAATGCGAAGTAGAAGATTTAGGTTCAAATACATGCAAAACAAATGGTTTAGCTACAAATGCTTATGATATACATTATTTAGCTACAACTGCATGCGAAACAAACGAGTTAGCTTCAAATCCATGCTATATACATGCTTTAGCTTCAAATCAATGCGATGTAGAAAGTTAAGCTTCAAATCCATGCGATACACAAGATTTAGCTTCAAATGAATGCGATGTAGTAGGTTCTGCTTCAAATCCATGCGACACATATGATTTAGCTTCAAATACTTGCGATATAAGTGATATAGCTTCAAAAGCTGTAGGAACAAACGAGGTAGTTTCAATTCCATGCGAGACACATGATTGAGCTTCAAATCAATGCGATGTAGAAGGTTTAGCTTCAAATCCATGAGAAACACATTATTTAGCTGCAAATCAGTGCGAAGTAGAAGGCTCGGGTTCAAATCAATGCAATTCAAATGGTTCATCTTCAAATACTTGTGAAAGACATGATTTAGCTTCAACTGCATGCGAAACACATGATTTATCTTCAAATCAATGCGATGTAGAAGGTTTAGCTTCAAATCCATGGGAAACAAATGATTAAGCTTCAGATGCTTGCGATATAAGTGATATAGCATCAAATGCATCCGAAACAAACAAGTTAGCTTCATATCCATGCGAAACAAATGATTTACCTTCAAATGCTTGCGGTATAAATGATATAGCTTCAACTGCAGGCGAAGCAAACGAGTTAGATTCAAATCCACGCGAAACACATGATTTAGCTTCAAATCAATTCGAAGGACAAGGCTTTGATTCAAATCCATGCGAAACAAATGATTTAGCTTCAAATCAATGCGATGTAGAAGGTTTAGCTTCAAATCCATGCGATACACAAGATTTAGCTTCAAATCAATGCGATGTAGTAGGTTCAGCTTCAAATCCATGCGACACATATAATTTAGCTTCAAATACTTGCGATATAAGTGATATAGCTTCAAAAGCTGGAGGAACAAACGAGGTTGCTTCAATTCCATGCGAAACACATGATTTAGCTTCAAATCAATGCGAAGTAGAAGGCGTAGCTTCAAATCAATGCAAAACAAATGGTTTAGCTACGAATACTTCTGATATACATTATTTAGCTACAACTGCATGCGAAACTAACGAGTTAGCTTCAAATCCATGCGAGACACATGATTTAACTTCTAATCAATGCGATGTAGAAGGTTTAGCTTCAAATCCACGCGAAACAAATGATTTAGCTTCAAACACTTGGGGTATAAGTGATATAGCTTCAAATGCAGACTAATCAAACGAGTTAGCTTCAAAATCCACGCGATACACATGATTTAGCTACAAACACTTGCGATATAAGTGATGTAGACTCAACTGCAGGCTAAACGAACGAGTTAGCTTTAAATGCATGCGAAACACATGATTTAGCTGCAAATCAATGTGATGTAGAAGGTTTAGCTTCAAATCCATGCGATACACAAGATTTAGCTTCAAATCAATGCGATGTAGAAGGTTCAACTTCAAATCCATGCGACACATATGATTTAGCTTCAAATACTTGCGATATAAGTGATATAGCTTGAAAAGCTGGAGGAACATACGAGGTTGCTTCAATTCCATGCGAAACACATGATTTAGCTTCAAATCAATGCGAAGTGGAAGGCGTAGCTTCAAATCCATGCAAAACAAATGGTTTAGCTACGAATACTTGTGATATATATTATTTAGCTACAACTGCATGCGAAACTAACGATTTAGCTTCAAATCCATGCGAAACACACAATTCATCTTCAAATCAATGCGATGTAGAAGGTTTAGCTTCAAATCAATAAGAGGTAGATGGTTTAGCTTCAAATCAATATAATATAGAAGGTTTGGCTTCAAATAAATGCGAAGTAGAAGGTTTAGCTTCAAATCCATACGACACACATGATTTAGATTCAAATCAATTCGAAGGACAAGGCTTAGATTCAAATCCATGCGAAACAAATGATTTAGCTTCAAATGAATGCGAAGTAGGAGGCTTGGTTTCAAAACCATGCAAAACAAATGGTTTAACTACAAATACTTGTGATAAACATTATTTAGCTACAACTGCATGCGAAACTAACGAGTTAGCTTCAAATTCATGCGATACACATGATTTAGCTTCAAATCAATGCGATGTGGAAGGTTTAGCTTCAAATCCATGCGAAACACATGATTTAGCTTCAAAACAATTCGAAGTACAATGCATTGATTCAAATCCATGCGAAAGAAATGATTTAGCTTCAAATGAATGCGAAGTAGAAGGCTTAGCTTCAAATCCATGCAAAACAAATGGTTTAGCTACAAATACTTGTGATATACATTATTTAGCTACAACTGCATGCGAAACGAACGAGTCAGCTTCAAATCCATGCGATACACATGATTTAGCTTCAAATCAATGCGATGTGGAAGGTTTAGCTTCAAATCCATGCGATACACAAGATTTAGCTTCAAATCAATGCGATGTAGTAGGTTCAGCTTCAAATCCATGCGACACATATGATTTAGCTTCAAATACTTGCGATATAAGTGATATAGCTTCAAGTGCAGGCGAAACAAACGAGTGATCTCCAATATAAGCGTAACACATGATTTAACTTCAAATCAATGGGAAGTAGAAGTCTTAGCATCAAATCCATGCAACACAAGTTATTTAGCTTCTCATACTTGCGATATAAGTGATCTAGCTTCAAATGCAGGCGAAACAAACGAGTGAGCTTTAAATCCTAGCGAAACACATGATTTAACTTCAAATCAATGCGAAGTAGAAGATTTAGGTTCAAATACATGCGAAACAAATGGTTCAGCTTCAAATACTTGTGATATACATGATTTACCTTCAACTGCATGCGAAACAAACGAGTTAGCTTCAAATCCAAGCGAAACACATGATTTATCTTCAAATCAATGGGAAGTAGAAGATTTACCTTAAAATCCATGCGAAACAAATGGTTTAGCTCCAAATACTTGTGATATACATGATGTAGCTTCAACGGCATGCGAAACAAACGAGTTAGCTTCAAATCTAAGCGAAACACATGATTTAGCTTCAAATCAATGCGAAGTAGAAGATTTAGGTTCAAATACATGCGAAACAAATGATTTAGCTTCAAATAATTCGATATAAGTGATATAGCTTCAAATGCAGGCGAAACAAACGAGTGATCTTCAAATCCAAGCGTAACACATGATTTAACTTCAAATCAATGCGATGTAGAAGTTTTAGCTTCAAATCCATGCGAATCAAATGGTTTAGCTTCAAATACTTGTGATATACGTTATTTAGATTTAACTACGTGCGCAACGAACGAGTTAGCTTCAAATCCATGCGAAACACATTATTTAGCTGCAAATAAATGCGATGTAGAAGGTTCTGCTTCAAATCCATGCGACACATATGATTTAGCTTCAAATACTAGCGATATAAGTGATGTAGATTCAACTGCAGGCGAAACGAACGAGTTAGCTTCAAATTCATGCGAAACACATGATTTAGCAGCAAATCAATGCGATGTAGAAGGTTTAGCTTCAAAACAATAAGAGGGAGAAGGTTTAGCTTCAAATCAATAGAATGTAGAAGGTTTAGCTTCAAATCAATGCGATGTAGAATGTTTAGCTTCAAATCCATACGAAACACATGATTTAGCTTCAAATCAATGCGATGTAGTAGGTTCAGCTTCAAATCCATGCGATACACATGATTTAGCATCAAATACTAGCGATATAAGTGATGTAGATTCATCTGCAGGCGAAACGATCATGTTATGTTCAAATCCATGCGAAACACTTGATTTAGCTGCAAATCAATGCGATGTAGAAGGTTTAACTTCAAATCCATGCGATACACATGATTAAGATTCAAATCAATGCGATGTAGATAGTTTGCTTCATATCCATGCGATACACAAGATTTAGCTTCAAATCAATGCGATGTAGTAGGTTCAGCTTCAAATCCATGCGATATAAGTGATATAGCTTCAAAAGCAGGAGGAACAAACGAGGTAGCTTCAATTCCATGCAAGACAAATGCTTTAGCTTCAAATCAATGCGAAGTAGAATGCGTAGCTTCAAATCCATGCGAAAAAAATGGTTTAGCTACAAATACTTGTGATATACATTATTGAGCTACAACTGCTTGCGAAACTAACGAGTTAGCTTCAAATCTATGCGAAACACACGATTTATCTTCAAATCAATGCGATGTAGAAGGTTTAGCTTCAAATCAATAAGAGGTAGAAGGTTTAGCTTCAAATCAATAGAATATAGAAGGTTTAGCTTCAAATCAATGCGATGTATAAGGTTTAGCTTCAAATCCATACGAAACACATGATTTAGCTTCAAATCAATTCGAAGGGCAAGGCTTAGATTCAAATCCATGCGAAACAAATGATTTAGCTTCAGATGAATGCGAAGTAGAAGGCTCAGCTTCAAATCCATGCGAAACACATGATTTATCTTCAAATCAAAGCGATGTAGAAGGTTTAGCTTCAAATCCATGCGATACACAAGATTTAGCTTCAAATGAATGCGATGTAGTAGGTTCAGCTTCAAATCCATGCGACACATATGATTTAGCTTCAAATCAATGCGATGTAGAAGGTTTAGCTTCAAATCCATGCGATACACAAGATTTAGCTTCAAATCAATGCGATGTAGTAGGTTCAGATTCAAATCCTTGCGGCACATATGATTTAGCTTCAAATACTTGCGATATTAGTGATATAGCTTCAAAAACTGTAGGAACAAACAAGGTAGCTTCAAGTCCATGCGAGAAACATGATTTAGCTTCAAATCAATGCGATGTAGAAGGTTTAGCTTCAAATCCAAGCGTAACACATGATTCAGCTTCAAATACTTGCGATATAAGTGATATAGCATCAAATACAGGCGAAACGAACGAGTTAGCTTCAAATCCATGCGAAACACATGATTCAGCTGCAAATCAATGCGATGTAGAAGGTTTATCTTCAAATCCTTGCGAAACACATTATTTAGCTGCAAATCAGTGCGAAGTAGAAGGGTCGGGTTCAAATCAATGCGATTCAAATGGTTCATCTTCAAATCCATGCGAAAGACATGATTCAGCTGAAAGTCAATGCGATGTAGAAGGTTTAGCTTCAAATCCATGCGATACACAAGATTTAGCTTCAAGTCAATGCGATGTAGAAGGTTTAGCTTCAAATCAATAAGAGGTAGAAGGTTCAGCTTCAAATCAATAGAATATAGAAGGTTTAGCTTCAAATCAATGCGATGTAGAAGGTTTAGCTTCAAATCCATACGAAACACATGATTTAGCTTCAAATCAATTCGAAGGACAAGGCTTAGATTCAAATCCATGCGAAACAAATGATTTAGCTTCAAATGAATGCGAAGTAGAAGGCTTAGCTTCAAATCCATGCAAAACAAATGGTTTAGCTACAAATACTTGTGATATCCATTATTTAGCTACAACTGCATGCGAAACAAACGAGATAGCTTCAAATCCATGCGAGAAACATGATTTAGGTTCAAATCAATGCGATGTAGAAGTTTTAGCTTCAAAACAATAAGAGGTAGAAGGTTTAGCTTCAAATCAATATAATGTAGAAGCTTTAGCTTCAAATCAATGCGATATAGAAGGTTTAGCTTCAAATCCATACGAAACACATGATTTAGCTTCAAATCAATTCGAAGGGCAAGGCTTAGATTCAAATCCATGCGAAACAAATGATTTAGCTTCAGATGAATGCGAAGTAGAAGGCTCAGCTTCAAATCCATGCGGCACATATGATTTAGCTTTAAATACTTGCGATATAAGTGAAATAGTTTCAAATGGAGGCGAAACGAACGAGTTAGCTTCAAATCCATGCGAAACACATGATTTATCTTCAAATCAAAGCGATGTAGAAGGTTTAGCTTCAAATCCATGCGATACACAAGATTTAGCTTCAAATGAATGCGATGTAGTAGGTTCAGCTTCAAATCCATGCGACACATATGATTTAGCTTCAAATACTTGCGATATAAGTGATATAGCTTCAAAAGCTGTAGGAACAAACGAGGTAGCTTCAAATCCATGAGAAACACATGATTCAGCTGCAAATCAATGCGATGTAGAAGGCGTATCTTCAAAAACTTGCGATATTCGTGACATAGTTTCAAATGAAGGCGAAACGAACGAGTTAGCTTCAAATCCATGCGATACACATGATTTAGCTTCAAATCAATATGATGTAGAAGGTTTAGCTTCAAATCCATGCCATACACAAGATATAGCTTCAAGTCAATGCGATGTAGTAGGTTCAGCTTCAAATCCATGCAACACGTATGATTTAGCTTCAAATACTTGCGATATAAGTGATATAGCTTTGAAAGCTGTAGGAACAAACGAGCTAGCTTCAATTCCACGCGATACACATGATTTAGCTTCAAACACTTGCGATATAAGTGATGTAGATTCAACTGCAAGCAAAACGAACGAGTTACCTTCAAATCCATGCGAAACACATTATTTAGCTGCAAATCAGTGCGAAGTAGAAGGCTCATGTTCAAATCAATGCAATTCAAATGGTTCATCTTCAAATACTTGTGAAAGACATGATTTAGCTTCAACTGCATGCAAAACACATGATTTAGCTTCAAATCAATGCGAAACACATGATTTAGCTTCAAATCAATGCGATGTAGAAGGTTTAGCTTGAAATCCATGCAAAACACGTGATTTATCTTCCAATTAATGCGAAGTAGAAGGCTTAGCTTCAAATCCATGCGAATCAAATGGTTTAGCTTCAAATACTTGTGATATACGTTATTTAGATTTAACTGCATGCGGAACGAACGAGTTAGCTTCAAATCCATGCGAAACACATGATTTAGCTGCAAATCAATGCGATGAAGATGGTTTAGTTTCAAATCCATGCGAAACAAATGATATAGCTTCAAACACTTGGGGTGTAAGTGATATAGCTTCAAATGAAGACTAATCAAACGAGTTAGCTTCAAAATCCAAGCGATACACATGATTTAGCTTCAAATACTAGCGATATAAGTGATGTAGATTCAACTGCAGGCGAAACGAACGAGTTAGCTTCAAATCCATGCGAAACACATGATTTAGCTGCAAATCAATGCGATGTAGAAGGTTTAGCTTCAAAACAATAAGAGGTAGAATGTTTAGCTTCAAATCAATAGAATGTAGAAGGTTTAGCTTCAAATCAATGCGATGTAGAATGTTTAGCTTCAAATCCATACGAAACACATGATTTAGCTTCAAATCAATTCGAAGGAGAAGGCTTAGATTCAAATCCATGCGAAACAAATGATTTAGCTTCAGATCAATGCGATGTAGAAGGTTTAGCTTCAAATCCATGCGATACACAAGATTTAGCTTCAAATCAATGCGATGTAGTAGGTTCAGCTTCAAATCCATGCGATATAAGTGATATAGCTTCAAAAGCAGGAGGAACAAACGAGGTAGCTTCAATTCCATGCAAGACAAATGCTTTAGCTTCAAATCAATGCGAAGTAGAATGCGTAGCTTCAAATCCATGCGAAAAAAATGGTTTAGCTACAAATACTTGTGATATACATTATTTAGCTACAACTGCTTGTGAAACTAACGAGTTAGCTTCAAATTTATGCGAAACACACGATTTATCTTCAAATCAATGCGATGTAGAAGGTTTAGCTTCAAATCAATAAGAGGTAGAAGGTTTAGCTTCAAATCAATAGAATATAGAAGGTTTAGCTTCAAATCAATGCGATGTAGAAGGTTTAGCTTCAAATCCATACGAAACACATGATTTAGCTTCAAATCAATTCGAAGGGCAAGGCTTAGATTCAAATCCATGCGAAACAAATGATTTAGCTTCAGATGAATGCGAAGTAGAAGGCTCAGCTTCAAATCCATGCGGCACATATGATTTAGCTTTAAATACTTGCGATATAAGTGACATAGTTTCAAATGGAGGCGGAACGAACGAGTTAGCTTCAAATCCATGCGAAACACATGATTTATCTTCAAATCAAAGCGATGTAGAAGGTTTAGCTTCAAATCCATGCGATACACAAGATTTAGCTTCAAATCAATGCGATGTAGAAGGTTCAGCTTCAAACCCATGCGACACATATGATTTAGCTTCAAATACTTGCGATATAAGTGATATAGCTTCAAACGCTGGAGGAACAAACGAGGAGGCTTCAATTCCATGCGAAACAAATGATTTAGCTTCAAATCAATGCGAAGTAGAAGGCGTAGCTTCAAATCCATGCAAAACAAATGATTCAGCTGCAAATCAATGCAATGTAGAAGGTTTAGCTTCAAATCCATGCGATACACATGATTAAGTTTCAAATCAATGCGATGTGGAAGGTTTAGCTTCAAATCCATGCGATACACAAGATTTAGCTTCAAATCAATGCAATGTAGTAGGTTCAGCTTACAATCCATGCGACACATATGATTTAGCTTCAAATCAATGCGATGTAGAAGGATTAGCTTCAAATCCATACGAAACACATGATTTAGCTTCAAATCAATGCGATGTAGTAGGTTCAGCTTCAAATCCATGCGATGTAAGTGATATAGCTTCAAAAGCAGGAGGAACAAACGGGGTAGCTTCAATTCTATGCGAAACAAAAGATTTAGCTTCAAATCAATGCCAAGTAGAAGGCGTAGCTTCAAATCCATGCGAAACAAATGGTTTAGCTACAAATACTTGTGATATACATTATTTAGCTACAACTGTATGCGGAACTAACGAGTAAGCTTCAAATCTATGCGAAACACGCGATTTATCTTCAAATCAACGCGATGTAGAAGGTTTAGCTTCAAATTAATAAGAGGTAGTAGGTTCAGCTTCAAATCAATAGAATATAGAAGGTTTAGCTTCAAATCAAGGCGATGTAGAAGGTTTAGCTTCAAATCCATACGAAACACATGATTTAGCTTCAAATCAATTCGAAGGGCAAGGCTTAGATTCAAATCCATGCGAAACAAATGATTTAGCTTCAGATGAATGCGAAGTAGAAGGCTCAGCTTCAAATCCATGCGGCACATATGATTTAGCTTTAAATACTTGCGATATAAGTGACATAGTCTTAAAAGGAGGCGAAACGAACGAGTTAGCTTCAAATCCATGCGAAACACATGATTTAGCTGCAAATCAATGTGATGTACAAGGTTTAGCTTCAAATCCATGCGATACACAAGATTTAGCTTCAAATCAATGCGATGTAGAAGGTTCAGCTTCAAATCCATGCGACACATATGATTTAGCTTCAAATACTTGCGATATAAGTGATATACCTTCAACAGCTGGAGGAACAAACGAGGTGGCTTCAATTCCATGCGAAACACATGATTTAACTTCAAATCAATGCGAAGTAGAAGGCTTAGCATCAAATCCATGCAACACAAATTATTTAGCTTCTTATACTTGCGATATAAGCGATATAGCTTCAAATGCAGGCGAAACAAACGAGTGATCCTCAAATCCAAGCGTAACACATGATTTAAATTCAAATCAATGGGAAGTAGAAGATGTACCTCCAAATCCATGCGAAACAAATGGTTCAGCTTCAAATACTTGTGATATACATGATTTACCTTCAACTGCATGCGAAACAAACGAGTTAGCTTCAAATCCAAGCAAAACACATGATTTAGCTTCAAATCAATGCGAAATAGAAGGCTTAGCATCAAATCCATGCGACACAAATTATTTAGCTTCATATACTTGCGATATAAGTGATATTGCTTCAAATGCAGCCGAAACAAACGAGTGATCTTCAAATCCAAGCGCAACACATGATTTAACTGCAAATCAATGGGAAGTAGAAGATGTACCTCCAAATCCATGCGAAACAAATGGTTCAGCTTCAAATACTTGCGATATACATGATTTACCTTCAACTGCATGCGAAACAAACGAGTTAGCTTCAAATCCAAGCGAAACACATGATTTAGCTTCAAATCAATGCGAAATAGAAGGCTTAGCATCAAATCCATGCGACGCAAACTATTTAGCTTCATATACATGTGATACATGTGATATAGCTTCAAATGCAGGCGAAACACACGAGTGAGCTTTAAATCCAAGCGTAACACATGATTTAACTTCAAATCAATGGGAAGTAGAAGGCTTAGCATCAAATTCATGCAACACAAATCATTTAGCTTCTTATACTTGCGATATAAGTGATATAGCTTCAAATGCAGGCGAAACAAACGAGTGAGCTTTAAATCCAAGCGAAACACATGATTTAACTTCAAATCAATGCGAAGTAGAAGATTTAGGTTCAAAGACATGCGAAACAAATGGTTCAGCTTCAAATACTTGTGATATACATGATTTACCTTCAACTGCATGCGAAACAAACGAGTTAGCTTCAAATCCAAGCGTAACACATGATTTAACTTCAAATCAATGGGAAGTAGAAGATGTACCTTCAAATCCATGCGAAACACAAGGTTTAGCTTCAAATACTTGTGGTATACATGATTTAGCTTCAACTGCATGCGAAACAAACGATTTAGCTTCACACCCAAGGGAAACACATGATTTGACTTCAATCAATGCGAAGTAGAAGGCTTAGCATCAAATCCATGCAACACAAATTATTTAGCTTCTTATACTTGCGATATAAGTGATATAGCTTCAAATGCAGGCGAAACAAACGAGTGATCTTCAAATCCAAGCGTAACACATGATTCAACTGCAAATCAATGTGATGTAGAAGGTTTAGCTTCAAATCCATGCGATACACAAGATTTAGCTTCAAATCAATGCGATGTAGAAGGTTCAGCTTCAATTCCATGCGAAACTAATGATTTAGCTTCAAATCAATGCGAAGTAGAAGGCGTAGCATCATATCCATGCGAAACAAATGGTTTAGCTACAAATAGTTGTGATATACATTATTTAGCTACAACTGCATGCGAAACTAACGAGTTAGCTTCAAAATCCATGCGAAACACACGATTTGTCTTCAAATCAATGCGATGTAGAAGGTTTAGCTTCAAATCAATAAGAGGTAGATGGTTTAGCTTCAAATCAATAGAATATAGAAGGTTTAGCTTCAAATAAATGCGATGTAGAAGGTTTAGCTTCAAATCCATACGACACACATGATTTAGATTCAAATCAATTCGAAGGACAAGGCTTAGATTCAAATCCATGCGAAACAAATGATTTAGCTTCAAATGAATGCGAAGTAGAAGGCTTGGCTTCAAATCCATGCAAAACAAATGGTTTAACTACAAATACTTGTGATATACCTTATTTAGCTACAACTGCATGCGAAACAAACGAGTTAACTTCAAATCCATGCGATACACATGATTTAGCTTCAAATCAATGCGATGTAGAAGGTTTAGCTTCAAATCAATTAGAGGTAGAAGGTTCAGCTTCAAATCAATAGAATATAGAAGGTTTAGCTTCAAATCAATGCGAGGTAGAAGGTTTAGCTTAAAATCCATACGAAACACATGATTTAGCTTCAAATCAATGCGATGTAGAAGGTTTAGCTTCAAATCCATGCGATACACAAGATTTAGCTTCAAATCAATGCGATGTAGTAGGTTCAGATTCAAATCCTTGCGGCACATATGATTTAGCTTCAAATACTTGCGATATTAGTGATATAGCTTCAAAAACTGTAGGAACAAACAAGGTAGCTTCAAGTCCATGCGAGAAACATGATTTAGCTTCAAATCAATGCGATGTAGAAGGTTTAGCTTCAAATCCAAGCGTAACACATGATTCAGCTTCAAATACTTGCGATATAAGTGATATAGCATCAAATACAGGCGAAACGAACGAGTTAGCTTCAAATCCATGCGAAACACATGATTCAGCTGCAAATCAATGCGATGTAGAAGGTTTATCTTCAAATCCTTGCGAAACACATTATTTAGCTGCAAATCAGTGCGAAGTAGAAGGGTCGGGTTCAAATCAATGCGATTCAAATGGTTCATCTTCAAATCCATGCGAAAGACATGATTCAGCTGAAAGTCAATGCGATGTAGAAGGTTTAGCTTCAAATCCATGCGATACACAAGATTTAGCTTCAAGTCAATGCGATGTAGAAGGTTTAGCTTCAAATCAATAAGAGGTAGAAGGTTCAGCTTCAAATCAATAGAATATAGAAGGTTTAGCTTCAAATCAATGCGATGTAGAAGGTTTAGCTTCAAATCCATACGAAACACATGATTTAGCTTCAAATCAATTCGAAGGACAAGGCTTAGATTCAAATCCATGCGAAACAAATGATTTAGCTTCAAATGAATGCGAAGTAGAAGGCTTAGCTTCAAATCCATGCAAAACAAATGGTTTAGCTACAAATACTTGTGATATCCATTATTTAGCTACAACTGCATGCGAAACAAACGAGATAGCTTCAAATCCATGCGAGAAACATGATTTAGGTTCAAATCAATGCGATGTAGAAGTTTTAGCTTCAAAACAATAAGAGGTAGAAGGTTTAGCTTCAAATCAATATAATGTAGAAGCTTTAGCTTCAAATCAATGCGATATAGAAGGTTTAGCTTCAAATCCATACGAAACACATGATTTAGCTTCAAATCAATTCGAAGGACAAGGCTTAGATTCAAATCCATGCGAAACAAATGATTTAGCTTCAAATCAATGCGATGTAGAAGGTTTAGCTTCAAATCCATGCGATGCACATGATTTAGCTTCAAATACTTGCGATATAAGTGATATAGCTTCAAATACAGGCGAAACGAACGAGTTAGCTTCAAATCCATGCGATACACATGATTTAGCTTCAAATCAATGCGATGTAGAAGGTTTAGCTTCAAATGCATGACATACACAAGATTCAGCTTCAAATCAATTCGAAGGACAAGTCTTAGATTCAAATCCATGCGAAACAAATGATTTAGCTTCAAATGAATGCGAAGTAGAAGGCTTAGCTTCAAATCAATGCGATGTAGAAGGTTTAGCTTCAAATCAATAAGAGGTAGAAGGTTCTGCTTCAAATCAATAGAATATAGAAGGTTTAGCTTCAAATCAATGCGATGTAGAAGGTTTAGCTTCAAATCCATACGAAACACATGATTTAGCTTCAAATCAATTCGAATGACAAGGCTTAGATTCAAATCCATGCGAAACAAATGATTTAGCTTCAAATGAATGCGAAGTAGAAGGCTTAGCTTCAAATCCATGCAAAACAATTGGTTTAGCTACAAATACTTGTGATATACATTATTTAGCTACAACTGCATGCGAAATAAACGAGATAGCTTCAAATCCATGCTATATACATGATTTAGCTTCAAATCAATGCGATGTAGAAGGTTTAGCTTCAAATCCATGCGAACACATTATTTAGCTGCAAATCAGTGCGAAGTAGAAGGATCGGGTTCAAATCATTGCGATTCAAATGGTTGTTCTTCAAATACTTGTGAAAGTCAGGATTTAGCTTCAACTGCATGCGAAACACATGATATAGCTTCAAATCAATGCGATGTAGAAGGTTTAGCTTCAAATCCATGCAAAACACGTGATTTAACTTCCAATTAATGCGAAGTAGAAGGCTTAGCTTCAAATCCATGCGAATCAAATGGTTTAGCTTCAAATACTTGTGATATACGTTATTTAGATTTAACTGCGTGCGCAACGAACGAGTTAGCTTCAAATCCATGCGAAACACATTATTTAGCTGCAAATCAATACGATGAAGAAGGTTTAGCTTCAAATCAATAGAATGTAGAAGGTTTAGCTTCAAGTCAATGCGATGTAGAAGGTTTAGCTTCAAATCCATACGAAACACATGATTTAGCATCAAATCAATTCGAATGACAAGGCTTAGATTCAAATCCATGCGAAACAAATGATTCAGCTTCAAATCAATGCGATGTATAAGGTTTAGCTTCAAATCCATGCGATACACATGATTTAGCTTCAAATACTTGCGATATAAGTGATATAGCTTCAAATACAGGCGAAACGAACGAGTTAGCTTCAAATCCATGCGATACACATGATTTAGCTTCAAATCAATGCGATGTAGAAGGTTTAGCTTCAAATCCATACGAAACACATGATTTAGCTTCAAATCAATTCGAATGACAAGGCTTAGATTCAAATCCATGCGAAACAAATGATTTAGCTTCAAATGAATGCGAAGTAGAAGGCTTAGCTTCAAATCCATGCAAAACAATTGGTTTAGCTACAAATACTTGTGATATACATTATTTAGCTACAACTGCATGCGAAATAAACGAGATAGCTTCAAATCCATGCTATATACATGATTTAGCTTCAAATCAATGCGATGTAGAAGGTTTAGCTTCAAATCCATGCGAACACATTATTTAGCTGCAAATCAGTGCGAAGTAGAAGGATCGGGTTCAAATCATTGCGATTCAAATGGTTGTTCTTCAAATACTTGTGAAAGTCAGGATTTAGCTTCAACTGCATGCGAAACACATGATATAGCTTCAAATCAATGCGATGTAGAAGGTTTAGCTTCAAATCCATGCAAAACACGTGATTTAACTTCCAATTAATGCGAAGTAGAAGGCTTAGCTTCAAATCCATGCGAATCAAATGGTTTAGCTTCAAATACTTGTGATATACGTTATTTAGATTTAACTGCGTGCGCAACGAACGAGTTAGCTTCAAATCCATGCGAAACACATTATTTAGCTGCAAATCAATACGATGAAGAAGGTTTAGCTTCAAATCAATAGAATGTAGAAGGTTTAGCTTCAAGTCAATGCGATGCAGAAGGTTTAGCTTCAAATCCATACGAAACACATGATTTAGCATCAAATCAATTCGAATGACAAGGCTTAGATTCAAATCCATGCGAAACAAATGATTCAGCTTCAAATCAATGCGATGTATAAGGTTTAGCTTCAAATCCATGCGATACACATGATTTAGCTTCAAATACTTGCGATATAAGTGATATAGCTTCAAATACAGGCGAAACGAACGAGTTAGCTTCAAATCCATGCGATACACATGACTTAGCTTCAAATCAATGCGATGTAGAAGGTTTAGCTTCAAATCCATACGAAACACATGATTTAGCTTCAAATCAATTCGAAGGACAAGGCTTAGATTCAAATCCATGCGAAACAAATGATTTAGCTTCAAATGAATGCGAAGTAGAAGGCTTAGATTCAAATCCATGCAAAACAAATGGTTTAGCTACAAATACTTGTGATATACATTACTTAGCTACAACTGCATGCGAAACTAACGAGTTAGCTTCAAATCCATGCGAAAAACACGATTTATCTTCAAATCAATGCGATGTAGAAGGTTTAGCTTCAAATCCATGCCAAACACATGATTTAGAATCAAATCCATGGGATGTAGAAGGTTTAGCTTCAAATCCATGCGAAACACATTATTTATCTGCAAATCAGTGCATAAGTAGAAGGCTCGGGTTCAAATCAATGCGATTCAAATGGTTCATCTTCAAATACTTGTGAAAGACATGATTTAGCTTCAACTGCTAGCGAAACACATGATTTAGCTTCAAATCAATGCGATGTAGAAGGTTTAGCTTCAAATCCATGCGAATCGAATGGTTTAGCTACAAATACTTGCGATATAAGTGATCTAGCTTCAAATACAGGCGAAACGGACGAGTTAGCTTCAAATCCATGCGAAACACATGATTCAATGCAAATCAATGCGAAGTAGAAGGTTTAGCTTCAAATCCGTGCCAAACACATGATCTAGATTCAAATCCATGGGATGTAGAAGGTTTAGCTTCAAATCCATGCGAAACACATTATTTAGCTGCAAATCAGTGCGATGTAGTAGGTTAAGCTTCAAATCCATGCAGCACATATGATTTAGCTTCAAATACTTGCGATATAAGTGATGTAGTTTCAAATGGAGGCGAAACGAACGAGTTCGCTTCAAATTCATGCGAAACACATGATTTAGCTGCAATTCAATGCGATGTGGAAGGTTTAGCTTCAAGTCCATGCGATACACTAGATTTAGCTTCAAATCAATGCGATGTAGAAGGTTCTGCTTCAAATCCATACGACACATATGATTTAGCTTCAAATACTTCTGATATACATTATTTAGCTACAACTGCATGCGAAACAAACGAGTTAGCATCAAATCCATGCGTAACACATGATTAAGCTTCAAATCAATGCGATGTAGATGGTTTGCTTCAAATCCATGCGACACACAACATTTAGCTTCAAATCAATGCGATGTAGCAGGTTCAGTTTCAAATCCGTGCGATATAAGTGATATAGCTTCAAAAGCAGGAGGAACAAACGAGTTAGCTTCAATTCCATGCGAAACAAATGATTTAGCTTCAAATCAATGCGATGTCCAAGGTTTAGCTTCAAATCAATAAGAGGTAGAAGGTTTAGCTTCAAATGAATAGAATATAGAAGGTTTAGCTTCAAATCAATGCGATGTAGAAGGTTTAGCTTCAAATCCATGCGAATCGAATGGTTTAGCTACAAATACTTGCGATATAAGTGATCTAGCTTCAAATACAGGCGAGACGGACGAGTTAGCTTCAAATGAATGCGAAGTAGAAGGCTCAGCATCAAATCCATGCGAAACACATGATTAAGCTTCACATCAAAGCGATGTAGATGGTTTGTTTCAAATCCATGCGATACACAAGATTTAGATTCAAATCAATGCGATGTAGTAGGTTCAGCTTCAAATCCTTGCGATATAAGTGATATAGCTTCAAAAGCAGGAGGAACAAACGAGGTAGCTTCAATTCCATGCGAAACAAATGACTTAGCTTCAAATCAATGCGAAGTAGAAGGCGTAGCTTCAAATCCATGCGAAACAAATGGTTTAGCTACAAATACTTGTGATATAAATTATTTAGCTACAACTGCATGCGAAACTAACGACTTAGCTTCAAATCCATGCGAAACACACGATTTATCTTCAAATCAATGCGATGTAGAAGGTTTAGCTTCAAATCAATAAGAGGTAGATGGTTTAAATTCAAATCAATAGAATATAGAAGGTTTAGCTTCAAATAAATGCGATGTAGAAGGTTTAGCTTCAAATCCATACGACACACATGATTTAGATTCAAATCAATTCGAAGGACAAGGTTTAGATTCAAATCCATGCGAAACAAATGATTTAGCTTCAAATGAATGCGAAGTAGAAGGCTTGGCTTCAAATCCATGCAAAACAAATGGTTTAAATACAAATACTTGTGATATACATTATTTAGCTACAACTGCATGCGAAACGAACGAGTTAGCTTCAAATCCATGCGATACACATGATTTAGCTTCAAATCAATGCGATGTAGAAGGTTTATGTTCAAATCCACGCGAAACAAATGATTTAGCTTCAAACACTTTGGGTATAAGTGATATAGCTTCAAATGCAGACTAATCAAACGAGTTAGCTTCAAAATCCACGCGATACACATGATTTAGCTTCAAATACTTGCGATATAAGTGATGTAGGTTCAACTGCAGGCGAAACGAACGAGTTAGCTTCAAATCCATGCGAAACACATGATTTAACTTCAAATGAATGTGATGTAGAAGGTTTACCTTCAAATCCATGCGATACACAAGATTTAGCTTCAAATCAATGCGATGTAGTAGGTTCAGCTTCAAATCCATGCGATATAAGTGATATAGCTTCAAAAGCAGGAGGAACAAACGAGTTAGCTTCAAATCCATGCGAAACACATGATTTAGCTGCAAATCAATGCGATGTAGAAGGTTTAGCTTCAAATCCATGCGAAACAAATGATTTAGCTTCAAACACTTGTCGTGTAAGTGATATAGCTTCAAAAGAAGACTAATCAAACGAGTTAGCTTCAAAATCCACGCGATACACATGATTTAGCTTCAAATACTAGCGATATAAGTGATGTAGATTCAACTGCAGGCGTATCGAACGAGCTAGTTTCAAATCCATGCGAAACACATGATTTAGCTTCAAATCAATTCGAAGGATAAGGCTTAGATTCAAATCCATGCGAAACAAATGATTTAGCTTCAAATGAATGCGAAGTAGAAGGCTTAGCTTCAAATCCATGCAAAACAAATGCTTTAGCTACAAATACTTGTGATATACATTATTTAGCTACAACTACATGCGAAACAAACGAGTTAGCTTCAAATACATGCGATACACATGATTTAGCTTCAAATCAATGCGATGTAGAAGGTTTAGGTTCAAATCCATGCGAAACAAATGGTTTAGCTACAAATACTTGTGATATAAATTATTTAGCTACAACTGCATGCGAAACTAACGACTTAGCTTCAAATCCATGCGAAACACACGATTTATCTTCAAATCAATGCGATGTAGAAGATTTAGCTTCAAATCAATAAGAGGGAGATGGTTTAGCTTCAAATCAATAGAATATAGAAGGTTTAGCTTCAAATAAATGCGATGTAGAAGGTTTAGCTTCAAATCCATACGACACACATGATTTAGATTCAAATCAATTCGAAGGACAAGGCTTAGATTCAAATCCATGCGAAACAAATGATTTAGCTTCAAATGAATGCGAAGTAGAAGGCTTAGCTTAAAATCCATGCGAATCACATGGTTTAGCTTCAAATACTTGTGATATACATTATTTAGCTAGAACTGCATGCGAAACGAACGAGTTAGCTTCAAATCCATGCGATACACATGATTAGAGCTTCAAATCAATGCGATGTGGAAGGTTTAGCTTCAAATCCATGCGATACACAAGATTTAGATTCAAATCAATGCGATGTAGTAGGTTCAGCTTCAAATCCATGCGACACATATGATTTAGCTTCAAATACTTGCGATATAAGTGATATAGCTTCAAAAGCTGTAGGAACAAACGAGGTAGCTTCAATTCCATGCGAGACACATGATTTAGCTTCAAATCAATACGATGTAGAAGGTTTAGCTTCATATCCATACGAAACACATGATTTAGCTTCAAATCAATTCGAAGGACAAGGCTTAGATTCAAATCCATGCGAAACAAATGATTTAGCTTCAAATGAATGCGAAGTAGAAGGCTTAGCTTAAAATCCATGCGAATCACATGGTTTAGCTTCAAATACTTGTGATATACGTTATTTAGATTTAACTGCATGCGCAACGAACGAGTTAGCTTCAAATCCATGCGAAACACATGATTTAGCTTCAAATGAATGCGAAGTAGAAGGCTTGGCTTCAAATCCATGCAAAACAAATGGTTTAAATACAAATACTTGTGATATACATTATTTAGCTACAACTGCATGCGAATCGAACGAGTTAGCTTCAAATCCATGCGAAACACATGATTTAGCTTCAAATGAATGCGAAGTAGAAGGCTTGGCTTCAAATCCATGCAAAACAAATGGTTTAAATACAAATACTTGTGATATACATTATTTAGCTACAACTGCATGCGAATCGAACGAGTTAGCTTCAAATCCATGCGATACACATGATTTAGCTTCAAATCAATGCGATGTAGAAGGTTTATGTTCAAATCCACGCGAAACAAATGATTTAGCTTCAAACACTTTGGGTATAAGTGATATAGCGTCAAATGCAGACTAATCAAACGAGTTAGCTTCAAAATCCACGCGATACACATGATTTAGCTTCAAATACTTGCGATATAAGTGATGTAGGTTCAACTGCAGGCGAAACGAACGAGTTAGCTTCAAATCCATGCGAAACACATGATTTAACTTCAAATGAATGTGATGTAGAAGGTTTACCTTCAAATCCATGCGATACACAAGATTTAGCTTCAAATCAATGCGATGTAGTAGGTTCAGCTTCAAATCCATGCGATATAAGTGATATAGCTTCAAAAGCAGGAGGAACAAACGAGTTAGCTTCAAATCCATGCGAAACACATGATTTAGCTTCAAATCAATTCGAAGGATAAGGCTTAGATTCAAATCCATGCGAAACAAATGATTTAGCTTCAAATGAATGCGAAGTAGAAGGCTTAGCTTCAAATCCATGCAAAACAAATGGTTTAGCTACAAATACTTGTGATATAAATTATTTAGCTACAACTGCATGCGAAACTAACGACTTAGCTTCAAATCCATGCGAAACACACGATTTATCTTCAAATCAATGCGATGTAGAAGGTTTAGCTTCAAATCAATAAGAGGTAGATGGTTTAAATTCAAATCAATAGAATATAGAAGGTTTAGCTTCAAATAAATGCGATGTAGAAGGTTTAGCTTCAAATCCATACGACACACATGACTTAGATTCAAATCAATTCGAAGGACAAGGTTTAGATTCAAATCCATGCGAAACAAATGATTTAGCTTCAAATGAATGCGAAGTAGAAGGCTTGGCTTCAAATCCATGCAAAACAAATGGTTTAGCTACAAATACTTGTGATATACATCATTTAGCTACAACTGCATGCTAAACGAACGAGTTAGCTTCAAATCCATGCGATACACATGATTTAGCTTCAAATCAATGCGATGTAGAAGGTTTAGCTACAAATCCATGCCATACACAAGATTTAGCTTCAAATCAATTCGAAGGACAAGGCTTAGGTTCAAATCCATGCGAAACAAATGATTTAGCTTCAAATGAATGCGAAGTAGAAGGCTTAGCTTCAAATCCATGCAAAACAAATGGTTTAGCTACAAATACTTGTGATATACATCATTTAGCTACAACTGCATGCTAAACGGACGAGTTAGCTTCAAATCCATGCGATACACATGATTTAGATTCAAATCAATGCGATGTAGAAGGTTTAGCTTCAAATCCACGCGAAACAAATGATTTAGCTTCAACACTTTGGGTATAAGTGATGTAGGTTCAACTGGAGGCGAAACGAACGAGTTAGCTTCAAATCCATGCGAAACACATGAATTAGCTGCAAATCAATGCGATGTAGTAGTTTTAGCTTCAAAACAATATGAGGTAGAAGGTTTAGCTTCAAATCAATAGAATGTAGAAGGTTTAGCTTTAATTCAATGCGATGTAGAAGGTTTAGCTTCAAATCCATACGAAACACATGATTTAGCTTCAAATCAATTCGAAGGACAAGGCTTAGGTTCAAATCCATGCGAAACAAATGATTTAGCTTCAAATGAATGCGAAGTAGAAGGCTTAGCTTCAAATCCATGCAAAACAAATGGTTTAGCTACAAATACTTGTGATATACATCATTTAGCTACAACTGCATGCTAAACGGACGAGTTAGCTTCAAATCCATGCGAAACACATGATTTAGCTTCAAATCAATGCGATGTAGAAGGTTTTGCTTCAAATCCACGCGAAACAGATGATTTAGCTTCAAACACTTGGGGTATAAGTGATATAGCTTCAAATGCAGACTAATCAAACGAGTTAGCTTAAAAATCAACGCGATACACATGATTTATCTTCAAACACTTGCGATATAAGTGATGTAGATTCAACTGCAGGCAAAACGAACGAGTTTGCTTCAAATCCATGCGAAACACATGATATAGCTGCTAATCAATGTGATGTAGAAGGTTTAGCTTCAAATCCATGCGATACACAAGATTTAGCTTCAAATCAATGCGATGTAGAAGGTTCAGCTTCAAATCCATGCGACACATATGATTTAGCTTCAAATACTTGCGATATAAGTGATATAGCTTCAAAAGCTGGAGGAACAAACGAGGTAGCTTCAAATCCATGCGAAACACATGATTAAGCTTCACATCAAAGCGATGTAGATGGTTTGTTTCAAATCCATGCGATACACAAGATTTAGATTCAAATCAATGCGATGTAGTAGGTTCAGCTTCAAATCCTTGCGATATAAGTGATATAGCTTCAAAAGCAGGAGGAACAAACGAGGTAGCTTCAATTCCATGCGAAACAAATGACTTAGCTTCAAATCAATGCGAAGTAGAAGGCGTAGCTTCAAATCCATGCGAAACAAATGGTTTAGCTACAAATACTTGTGATATAAATTATTTAGCTACAACTGCATGCGAAACTAACGACTTAGCTTCAAATCCATGCGAAACACACGATTTATCTTCAAATCAATGCGATGTAGAAGGTTTAGCTTCAAATCAATAAGAGGTAGGTGGTTTAAATTCAAATCAATAGAATATAGAAGGTTTAGCTTCAAATAAATGCGATGTAGAAGGTTTAGCTTCAAATCCATACGACACACATGATTTAGATTCAAATCAATTCGAAGGACAAGGTTTAGATTCAAATCCATGCGAAACAAATGATTTAGCTTCAAATGAATGCGAAGTAGAAGGCTTGGCTTCAAATCCATGCAAAACAAATGGTTTAAATACAAATACTTGTGATATACATTATTTAGCTACAACTGCATGCGAAACGAACGAGTTAGCTTCAAATCCATGCGATACACATGATTTAGCTTCAAATCAATGCGATGTAGAAGGTTTATGTTCAAATCCACGCGAAACAAATGATTTAGCTTCAAACACTTTGGGTATAAGTGATATAGCTTCAAATGCAGACTAATCAAACGAGTTAGCTTCAAAATCCACGCGATACACATGATTTAGCTTCAAATACTTGCGATATAAGTGATGTAGGTTCAACTGCAGGCGAAACGAACGAGTTAGCTTCAAATCCATGCGAAACACATGATTTAACTTCAAATGAATGTGATGTAGAAGGTTTACCTTCAAATCCATGCGATACACAAGATTTAGCTTCAAATCAATGCGATGTAGTAGGTTCAGCTTCAAATCCATGCGATATAAGTGATATAGCTTCAAAAGCAGGAGGAACAAACGAGTTAGCTTCAAATCCATGCGAAACACATGATTTAGCTGCAAATCAATGCGATGTAGAAGGTTTAGCTTCAAATCCATGCGAAACAAATGATTTAGCTTCAAACACTTGTCGTGTAAGTGATATAGCTTCAAAAGAAGACTAATCAAACGAGTTAGCTTCAAAATCCACGCGATACACATGATTTAGCTTCAAATACTAGCGATATAAGTGATGTAGATTCAACTGCAGGCGTATCGAACGAGCTAGTTTCAAATCCATGCGAAACACATGATTTAGCTTCAAATCAATTCGAAGGATAAGGCTTAGATTCAAATCCATGCGAAACAAATGATTTAGCTTCAAATGAATGCGAAGTAGAAGGCTTAGCTTCAAATCCATGCAAAACAAATGCTTTAGCTACAAATACTTGTGATATACATTATTTAGCTACAACTACATGCGAAACAAACGAGTTAGCTTCAAATACATGCGATACACATGATTTAGCTTCAAATCAATGCGATGTAGAAGGTTTAGGTTCAAATCCATGCGAAACAAATGGTTTAGCTACAAATACTTGTGATATAAATTATTTAGCTACAACTGCATGCGAAACTAACGACTTAGCTTCAAATCCATGCGAAACACACGATTTATCTTCAATCAATGCGATGTAGAAGATTTAGCTTCAAATCAATAAGAGATAGATGGTTTAGCTTCAAATCAATAGAATATAGAAGGTTTAGCTTCAAATAAATGCGATGTAGAAGGTTTAGCTTCAAATCCATACGACACACATGATTTAGATTCAAATCAATTCGAAGGACAAGGTTTAGATTCAAATCCATGCGAAACAAATGATTTAGCTTCAAATGAATGCGAAGTAGAAGGCTTGGCTTCAAATCCATGCAAAACAAATGGTTTAGCTACAAATACTTGTGATATACATCATTTAGCTACAACTGCATGCTAAACGAACGAGTTAGCTTCAAATCCATGCGATACACATGATTTAGCTTCAAATCAATGCGATGTAGAAGGTTTAGCTACAAATCCATGCCATACACAAGATTTAGCTTCAAATCAATTCGAAGGACAAGGCTTAGGTTCAAATCCATGCGAAACAAATGATTTAGCTTCAAATGAATGCGAAGTAGAAGGCTTAGCTTCAAATCCATGCAAAACAAATGGTTTAGCTACAAATACTTGTGATATACATCATTTAGCTACAACTGCATGCTAAACGGACGAGTTAGCTTCAAATCCATGCGATACACATGATTTAGATTCAAATCAATGCGATGTAGAAGGTTTAGCTTCAAATCCACGCGAAACAAATGATTTAGCTTCAACACTTTGGGTATAAGTGATGTAGGTTCAACTGGAGGCGAAACGAACGAGTTAGCTTCAAATCCATGCGAAACACGTGAATTAGCTGCAAATCAATGCGATGTAGTAGTTTTAGCTTCAAAACAATATGAGGTAGAAGGATTAGCTTCAAATCAATAGAATGTAGAAGGTTTAGCTTTAATTCAATGCGATGTAGAAGGTTTAGCTTCAAATCCATACGAAACACATGATTTAGCTTCAAATCAATTCGAAGGACAATGCTTAGATTCAAATCCATGCGAAACAAATGATTTAGCTTCAAATGAATGCGAAGTAGAAGGCTTAGCTTCAAATCCATGCAAAACAAATGGTTTAGCTACAAATACTTGTGATATACATTATTTAGCTACAACTGCATGCGAAACAAACGAGATAGCTTCAAATCCATGCTATATAGATGATTTAGCTTCAAATCAATGCGATGTAGAAGGTTTAGCTTCAAATCCATGCGATACACAAAATTTAGCTTCAAATCAATGCCATGTAGTAGGTTCAGATTCAAATCCATACCAAACACATGATTTATATTCAAATCCATGGGATGTAGAAGGTTTACTTCAAATCCATGCGGAACACATTATTTAGCTGCAAATAGGTGCGAAGTAGAAGGCTCGGGTTCAAATCAATGCGAATCAAATGGTTCATCTTCAAATACTTGTGAAAGACATGATTTAGCTTCAACTGCATGCGAAACACATGATTTAGCTGCAAATCAATGCGATGAAGAAGGTTTAGCTTCAAATCCATGCGATACAAATGATTTAGCTTCAAATGAATGCGAAGTAGAAGGCTTAGCTTCAAATCCATGCAAAACAAATGATTTAGCTTCAAACACTTGGGGTATAAGTGATATAGCTTCAAAAGCTGTAGGAACAAACGAGGTAGCTTCAAATCCATGCGAAACACATGATTCAGCTGCAAATCAATGCGATGTAGAAGGTTTAGCTACAAATCCATGCGAGACACATTATTTAGCTGCAAATCAGTGCGAAGTAGAAGGCTCGGGTTCAAATCAATGCGATACAATTGGTTCATATTCAAATACTTGTGAAAGACATGATTTAGCTTCAACTGCATGCGAAACACATGATTTAGCTTCAAATCAATGCGATGTAGAAGGTTTTGCTTCAAATCCACGCGAAACAGATGATTTAGCTTCAAACACTTGGGGTATAAGTGATATAGCTTCAAATGCAGACTAATCAAACGAGTTAGCTTAAAAATCAACGCGATACACATGATTTATCTTCAAACACTTGCGATATAAGTGATGTAGATTCAACTGCAGGCAAAACGAACGAGTTAGCTTCAAATCCATGCGAAACACATGATATAGCTGCTAATCAATGTGATGTAGAAGGTTTAGCTTCAAATCCATGCGATACACATGATATAGCTGCAAATCGATGCGATGTAGAAGGTTTAGCTTCAAATCCATGTGAAACAAATGGTTTAGCTACAAATACTTGTGATATAGATTATTTAGCTACAACTGCATGCGAAACGAACGAGTTAGCTTCAAATCCATGCGATACACATGATTAGAGCTTCAAATCAATGCGATGTGGAAGGTTTAGCTTCAAATCCATGCGATACACAAGATTTAGATTCAAATCAATGCGATGTAGTAGGTTCAGCTTCAAATCCATGCGACACATATGATTTAGCTTCAAATACTTGCGATATAAGTGATATAGCTTCAAAAGCTGTAGGAACAAACGAGGTAGCTTCAATTCCATGCGAGACACATGATTTAGCTTCAAATCAATACGATGTAGAAGGTTTAGCTTCATATCCATACGAAACACATGATTTAGCTTCAAATCAATTCGAAGGACAAGGCTTAGATTCAAATCCATGCGAAACAAATGATTTAGCTTCAAATGAATGCGAAGTAGAAGGCTTAGCTTAAAATCCATGCGAATCACATGGTTTAGCTTCAAATACTTGTGATATACGTTATTTAGATTTAACTGCATGCGCAACGAACGAGTTAGCTTCAAATCCATGCGAAACACATGATTTAGCTTCAAATGAATGCGAAGTAGAAGGCTTGGCTTCAAATCCATGCAAAACAAATGGTTTAAATACAAATACTTGTGATATACATTATTTAGCTACAACTGCATGCGAATCGAACGAGTTAGCTTCAAATCCATGCGAAACACATGATTTAGCTTCAAATGAATGCGAAGTAGAAGGCTTGGCTTCAAATCCATGCAAAACAAATGGTTTAAATACAAATACTTGTGATATACATTATTTAGCTACAACTGCATGCGAATCGAACGAGTTAGCTTCAAATCCATGCGATACACATGATTTAGCTTCAAATCAATGCGATGTAGAAGGTTTATGTTCAAATCCACGCGAAACAAATGATTTAGCTTCAAACACTTTGGGTATAAGTGATATAGCGTCAAATGCAGACTAATCAAACGAGTTAGCTTCAAAATCCACGCGATACACATGATTTAGCTTCAAATACTTGCGATATAAGTGATGTAGGTTCAACTGCAGGCGAAACGAACGAGTTAGCTTCAAATCCATGCGAAACACATGATTTAACTTCAAATGAATGTGATGTAGAAGGTTTACCTTCAAATCCATGCGATACACAAGATTTAGCTTCAAATCAATGCGATGTAGTAGGTTCAGCTTCAAATCCATGCGATATAAGTGATATAGCTTCAAAAGCAGGAGGAACAAACGAGTTAGCTTCAAATCCATGCGAAACACATGATTTAGCTTCAAATCAATTCGAAGGATAAGGCTTAGATTCAAATCCATGCGAAACAAATGATTTAGCTTCAAATGAATGCGAAGTAGAAGGCTTAGCTTCAAATCCATGCAAAACAAATGGTTTAGCTACAAATACTTGTGATATAAATTATTTAGCTACAACTGCATGCGAAACTAACGACTTAGCTTCAAATCCATGCGAAACACACGATTTATCTTCAAATCAATGCGATGTAGAAGGTTTAGCTTCAAATCAATAAGAGGTAGATGGTTTAAATTCAAATCAATAGAATATAGAAGGTTTAGCTTCAAATAAATGCGATGTAGAAGGTTTAGCTTCAAATCCATACGACACACATGACTTAGATTCAAATCAATTCGAAGGACAAGGTTTAGATTCAAATCCATGCGAAACAAATGATTTAGCTTCAAATGAATGCGAAGTAGAAGGCTTGGCTTCAAATCCATGCAAAACAAATGGTTTAGCTACAAATACTTGTGATATACATCATTTAGCTACAACTGCATGCTAAACGAACGAGTTAGCTTCAAATCCATGCGATACACATGATTTAGCTTCAAATCAATGCGATGTAGAAGGTTTAGCTACAAATCCATGCCATACACAAGATTTAGCTTCAAATCAATTCGAAGGACAAGGCTTAGGTTCAAATCCATGCGAAACAAATGATTTAGCTTCAAATGAATGCGAAGTAGAAGGCTTAGCTTCAAATCCATGCAAAACAAATGGTTTAGCTACAAATACTTGTGATATACATCATTTAGCTACAACTGCATGCTAAACGGACGAGTTAGCTTCAAATCCATGCGATACACATGATTTAGATTCAAATCAATGCGATGTAGAAGGTTTAGCTTCAAATCCACGCGAAACAAATGATTTAGCTTCAACACTTTGGGTATAAGTGATGTAGGTTCAACTGGAGGCGAAACGAACGAGTTAGCTTCAAATCCATGCGAAACACATGAATTAGCTGCAAATCAATGCGATGTAGTAGTTTTAGCTTCAAAACAATATGAGGTAGAAGGTTTAGCTTCAAATCAATAGAATGTAGAAGGTTTAGCTTTTATTCAATGCGATGTAGAAGGTTTAGCTTCAAATCCATACGAAACACATGATTTAGCTTCAAATCAATTCGAAGGACAATGCTTAGATTCAAATCCATGCGAAACAAATGATTTAGCTTCAAATGAATGCGAAGTAGAAGGCTTAGCTTCAAATCCATGCAAAACAAATGGTTTAGCTACAAATACTTGTGATATACATTATTTAGCTACAACTGCATGCGAAACAAACGAGATAGCTTCAAATCCATGCTATATAGATGATTTAGCTTCAAATCAATGCGATGTAGAAGGTTTAGCTTCAAATCCATGCGATACACAAAATTTAGCTTCAAATCAATGCCATGTAGTAGGTTCAGATTCAAATCCATACCAAACACATGATTTATATTCAAATCCATGGGATGTAGAAGGTTTACTTCAAATCCATGCGGAACACATTATTTAGCTGCAAATCAGTGCGAAGTAGAAGGCTCGGGTTCAAATCAATGCGATACAATTGGTTCATATTCAAATACTTGTGAAAGACATGATTTAGCTTCAACTGCATGCGAAACACATGATTTAGCTTCAAATCAATGCGATGTAGAAGGTTTTGCTTCAAATCCACGCGAAACAGATGATTTAGCTTCAAACACTTGGGGTATAAGTGATATAGCTTCAAATGCAGACTAATCAAACGAGTTAGCTTAAAAATCAACGCGATACACATGATTTATCTTCAAACACTTGCGATATAAGTGATGTAGATTCAACTGCAGGCAAAACGAACGAGTTTGCTTCAAATCCATGCGAAACACATGATATAGCTGCTAATCAATGTGATGTAGAAGGTTTAGCTTCAAATCCATGCGATACACAAGATTTAGCTTCAAATCAATGCGATGTAGAAGGTTCAGCTTCAAATCCATGCGACACATATGATTTAGCTTCAAATACTTGCGATATAAGTGATATAGCTTCAAAAGCTGGAGGAACAAACGAGGTAGCTTCAAATCCATGCGAAACACATGATTAAGCTTCACATCAAAGCGATGTAGATGGTTTGTTTCAAATCCATGCGATACACAAGATTTAGATTCAAATCAATGCGATGTAGTAGGTTCAGCTTCAAATCCTTGCGATATAAGTCATATAGCTTCAAAAGCAGGAGGAACAAACGAGGTAGCTTCAATTCCATGCGAAACAAATGACTTAGCTTCAAATCAATGCGAAGTAGAAGGCGTAGCTTCAAATCCATGCGAAACAAATGGTTTAGCTACAAATACTTGTGATATAAATTATTTAGCTACAACTGCATGCGAAACTAACGACTTAGCTTCAAATCCATGCGAAACACACGATTTATCTTCAAATCAATGCGATGTAGAAGGTTTAGCTTCAAATCAATAAGAGGTAGGTGGTTTAAATTCAAATCAATAGAATATAGAAGGTTTAGCTTCAAATAAATGCGATGTAGAAGGTTTAGCTTCAAATCCATACGACACACATGATTTAGATTCAAATCAATTCGAAGGACAAGGTTTAGATTCAAATCCATGCGAAACAAATGATTTAGCTTCAAATGAATGCGAAGTAGAAGGCTTGGCTTCAAATCCATGCAAAACAAATGGTTTAAATACAAATACTTGTGATATACATTATTTAGCTACAACTGCATGCGAAACGAACGAGTTAGCTTCAAATCCATGCGATACACATGATTTAGCTTCAAATCAATGCGATGTAGAAGGTTTATGTTCAAATCCACGCGAAACAAATGATTTAGCTTCAAACACTTTGGGTATAAGTGATATAGCTTCAAATGCAGACTAATCAAACGAGTTAGCTTCAAAATCCACGCGATACACATGATTTAGCTTCAAATACTTGCGATATAAGTGATGTAGGTTCAACTGCAGGCGAAACGAACGAGTTAGCTTCAAATCCATGCGAAACACATGATTTAACTTCAAATGAATGTGATGTAGAAGGTTTACCTTCAAATCCATGCGATACACAAGATTTAGCTTCAAATCAATGCGATGTAGTAGGTTCAGCTTCAAATCCATGCGATATAAGTGATATAGCTTCAAAAGCAGGAGGAACAAACGAGTTAGCTTCAAATCCATGCGAAACACATGATTTAGCTGCAAATCAATGCGATGTAGAAGGTTTAGCTTCAAATCCATGCGAAACAAATGATTTAGCTTCAAACACTTGTCGTGTAAGTGATATAGCTTCAAAAGAAGACTAATCAAACGAGTTAGCTTCAAAATCCACGCGATACACATGATTTAGCTTCAAATACTAGCGATATAAGTGATGTAGATTCAACTGCAGGCGTATCGAACGAGCTAGTTTCAAATCCATGCGAAACACATGATTTAGCTTCAAATCAATTCGAAGGATAAGGCTTAGATTCAAATCCATGCGAAACAAATGATTTAGCTTCAAATGAATGCGAAGTAGAAGGCTTAGCTTCAAATCCATGCAAAACAAATGGTTTAGCTTCAACACTTTGGGTATAAGTGATGTAGGTTCAACTGGAGGCGAAACGAACGAGTTAGCTTCAAATCCATGCGAAACACGTGAATTAGCTGCAAATCAATGCGATGTAGTAGTTTTAGCTTCAAAACAATATGAGGTAGAAGGATTAGCTTCAAATCAATAGAATGTAGAAGGTTTAGCTTTAATTCAATGCGATGTAGAAGGTTTAGCTTCAAATCCATACGAAACACATGATTTAGCTTCAAATCAATTCGAAGGACAATGCTTAGATTCAAATCCATGCGAAACAAATGATTTAGCTTCAAATGAATGCGAAGTAGAAGGCTTAGCTTCAAATCCATGCAAAACAAATGGTTTAGCTACAAATACTTGTGATATACATTATTTAGCTACAACTGCATGCGAAACAAACGAGATAGCTTCAAATCCATGCTATATAGATGATTTAGCTTCAAATCAATGCGATGTAGAAGGTTTAGCTTCAAATCCATGCGATACACAAAATTTAGCTTCAAATCAATGCCATGTAGTAGGTTCAGATTCAAATCCATACCAAACACATGATTTATATTCAAATCCATGGGATGTAGAAGGTTTACTTCAAATCCATGCGGAACACATTATTTAGCTGCAAATAGGTGCGAAGTAGAAGGCTCGGGTTCAAATCAATGCGAATCAAATGGTTCATCTTCAAATACTTGTGAAAGACATGATTTAGCTTCAACTGCATGCGAAACACATGATTTAGCTGCAAATCAATGCGATGAAGAAGGTTTAGCTTCAAATCCATGCGATACAAATGATTTAGCTTCAAATGAATGCGAAGTAGAAGGCTTAGCTTCAAATCCATGCAAATCAAATGATTTAGCTTCAAACACTTGGGGTATAAGTGATATAGCTTCAAAAGCTGTAGGAACAAACGAGGTAGCTTCAAATCCATGCGAAACACATGATTCAGCTGCAAATCAATGCGATGTAGAAGGTTTAGCTACAAATCCATGCGAGACACAATATTTAGCTGCAAATCAGTGCGAAGTAGAAGGCTCGGGTTCAAATCAATGCGATACAATTGGTTCATATTCAAATACTTGTGAAAGACATGATTTAGCTTCAACTGCATGCGAAACACATGATTTAGCTTCAAATCAATGCGATGTAGAAGGTTTTGCTTCAAATCCACGCGAAACAGATGATTTAGCTTCAAACACTTGGGGTATAAGTGATATAGCTTCAAATGCAGACTAATCAAACGAGTTAGCTTAAAAATCAACGCGATACACATGATTTATCTTCAAACACTTGCGATATAAGTGATGTAGATTCAACTGCAGGCAAAACGAACGAGTTAGCTTCAAATCCATGCGAAACACATGATATAGCTGCTAATCAATGTGATGTAGAAGGTTTAGCTTCAAATCCATGCGATACACATGATATAGCTGCAAATCGATGCGATGTAGAAGGTTTAGCTTCAAATCCATGTGAAACAAATGGTTTAGCTACAAATACTTGTGATATAGATTATTTAGCTACAACTGCATGCGAAACGAACGAGTTAGCTTCAAATCCATGGGAAACACACGATTTATCTTCAAATCAATGCGATGTAGAAGGTTTGCTTCAAATCAATAAGAGGTAGATGGTTTAGCTTCAAATCAATACAATATAGAAGGTTTAGCTTCAAATAAATGTGATGTAGAAGGTTTAGCTTCAAATCCATACGACACACGTGATTTAGATTCAAATCAATTCGAAGGACAAGGCTTAGATTCAAATCCATGCGAAACAAATGATTTAGCTTCAAATGAATGCGAAGTAGAAGGCTTGGCTTCAAATCCATGCAAAACAAATGGTTTAACTACAAATACTTGTGATATACATTATTTAGATACAACTGCATGCGAAACAAACGAGTTAACTTCAAATCCATGCGATACACATGATTTAGCTTCAAATCAATGCGATGTAGAAGGTTTAGCTTCAAATCCATGCCATACACAAGATTTAGCTTCAAGTCAATGCGATGAAGTAGGTTCAGCTTCAAATCCATGCGACACATATGATTTAGCTTCAAATAGTTGCGATATAAGTGATATAGCTTCAAAAGTTGGAGGAACAAACGAGGTGGCTTCAATTCCATGCGAAACAAATGATTTAGCTTCAAATCAATGCGAAGTAGAAGGCGTAGCTTCAAATCCATGTGAAACAAATGGTTTAGCTACAAATACTTGTGATATAGATTATTTAGCTACAACTGCATGCGAAACGAACGAGTTAGCTTCAAATCCATGGGAAACACACGATTTATCTTCAAATCAATGCGATGTAGAAGGTTTGCTTCAAATCAATAAGAGGTAGATGGTTTAGCTTCAAATCAATACAATATAGAAGGTTTAGCTTCAAATAAATGTGATGTAGAAGGTTTAGCTTCAAATCCATACGACACACGTGATTTAGATTCAAATCAATTCGAAGGACAAGGCTTAGATTCAAATCCATGCGAAACAAATGATTTAGCTTCAAATGAATGCGAAGTAGAAGGCTTGGCTTCAAATCCATGCAAAACAAATGGTTTAACTACAAATACTTGTGATATACATTATTTAGATACAACTGCATGCGAAACAAACGAGTTAACTTCAAATCCATGCGAAACACATGAATCAGCTGCAAATCAATGCAATGTAGAAGGTTTAGCTTCAAATCCATGCGAAACACATGATTTAGCTGCAAATCAATGCGATGTAGAAGGTTTAGCTTCAAATCAATGCGAAACACACGATTTATCTTCAAATCAATGCGATGTAGAAGGTTTGCTTAAAATCTATAACAGGTAGCTGGTTTAGCTTCAAATCAATGGAATATAGAAGGTTTAGCTTCAAATAAATGCGATGTAGAAGGTTTAGCTTCAAATCCATGCGATACACAAGATTTAGCTTCAAATCGATGCGATGTATTAGGTTCAGCTTCAAATCCATGCGACACATATGATTTAGCTTCAAATACTTGCGATATAAGTGATATAGCTTCAACAGCTGTAGGAACAAACGAGGTAGCTTCAATTCCATGCGAGACACATGATTTAGCTTCAAATCAATGCGATGTAGAAGGTTTGGCTTCATATCCAAGTGTAACACATGATTTAGCTTCAAATATTTGCGATATAAGTGATATAGCTTCGAATACAGGCGAAACGAACGAGTTAGCTTCAAATCCATGCGAAACACATGAATCAGCTGCAAATCAATGCAATGTAGAAGGTTTAGCTTCAAATCCATGCGAAACACATGATTTAGCTGCAAATCAATGCGATGTAGAAGGTTTAGCTTCAAATCCATGCGAAACACACGATTTATCTTCAAATCAATGCGATGTAGAAGGTTTGCTTAAAATCTATAACAGGTAGATGGTTTAGCTTCGAATCAATGGAATATAGAAGGTTTAGCTTCAAATAAATGCGATGTAGAAGGTTTAGCTTCAAATCCATGCGATACACAAGATTTAGCTTCAAATCAATGCGATGTATTAGGTTCAGCTTCAAATCCATGCGACACATATGATTTAGCTTCAAATACTTGCGATATAAGTGATATAGCTTCAAAAGCTGTAGGAACAAACGAGGTAGCTTCAATTCCATGCGAGACACATGATTTAGCTTCAAATCAATGCGATGTAGAAGGTTTGGCTTCATATCCAAGTGTAACACATGATTTAGCTTCAAATATTTGCGATATAAGTGATATAGCTTCGAATACAGGCGAAACGAACGAGTTAGCTTCAAATCCATGCGAAACACATGAATCAGCTGCAAATCAATGCAATGTAGAAGGTTTAGCTTCAAATCCATGCGAAACACATAATTTAGCTGCAAATCAATGCGATGTAGAAGGTTTAGCTTCAAATCCATACGAAACACATGATTTAGCTTCAAATCAATTCGAAGGGCAAGGCTTAGATTCAAATCCATGCGAAACAAATGATTTAGCTTCAGATGAATGCGAAGTAGAAGGCTCAGCTTCAAATCCATGCGGCACATATGATTTAGCTTTAAATACTTGCGATATAAGTGATATAGTTTCAAATGGAGGCGAAACGAACGAGTTAGCTTCAAATCCATGCGAAACACATGATTTAGCTGCAAATCAATGTGATGTAGAAGGTTTAGCTTCAAATCGATGCGATACACAAGATTTAGCTTCAAATACTTGCGATATAAGTGATATAGCTTCAAAAGCTGGAGGAACAAACGAGGAGGCTTCAATTCCATGCGAAACACATGATTCAGCTGCAAATCAATGCGATGTAGAAGGTTTTGCTTCAAATCCACGCGAAACAAATGATTTAGCTTCAAACACTTGGGGTATAAGTGATATAGCTTCAAATGCAGACTAATCAAACGAGTTAGCTTAAAAATCAACGCGATACACATGATTTATCTTCAAACACTTGCGATATAAGTGATGTAGATTCAACTGCAGGTAAAACGAACGAGTTAGCTTCAAATCCATGCGAAACACATGATATAGCTGCTAATCAATGTGATGTAGAAGGTTTAGCTTCAAATCCATGCGATACACAAGATTTAGCTTCAAATCAATGCGATGTAGAAGGTTCAGCTTCAAATCCATGCGACACATATGATTTAGCTTCAAATACTTGCGATATAAGTGATATAGCTTCAAAAGCTGGAGGAACAAACGAGGTAGCTTCAAATCCATGTGAAACACATGATTCAGCTGCAAATCGATGCGATGTAGAAGGTTTAGCTTCAAATCCATGCGATACACATGATTTAGCTTCAAATCAATGCGATGTGGAAGGTTTAGCTTCAAATCCATGCGATACACAAGATTTAGCTTCAAATCAATGCGATGTAGTAGGTTCAGCTTCAAATCCATGCGACACATATGATTTAGCTTCAAATCAATGCGATGTAGAAGGTTTAGCTTCAAATCCACGCGAAACAAATGACTTAGCTTCAAACACTTGGGGTATAAGTGATATAGCTTCAAATGCAGACTAATCAAACGAGTTAGCCTCAAAATCCACGCGATATACATGATTTAGCTTCAAATACTTGCGATATAAGTGATGTAGGTTCAACTGCAGGCGAAACGAACGAGTTAGCTTCAAATCCATGCGAAACATATGATTTAGCTGCAAATCAGTGCGAAGTAGAAGGCTCGGGTTCAAATCAATGCAATTCAAATGGTACATCTTCAAATACTTGTGAAAGACATGATTTAGCTTCAACTGCATGCGAAACACATGTTTTAGCTTCAAATCCATGCGAAACAAATGATTTAGCTTCAAATCAATGCGATGTAGTAGGTTTAGCTTCAAATCCATGCGATACACATGATTTAGCTTCAAATAGTTGCGATATAAGTGATATAGCTTCAAAAGTTGGAGGAACAAACGAGGTGGCTTCAATTCCATGCGAAACAAATGATTTAGCTTCAAATCAATGCGAAGTAGAAGGCGTAGCTTCAAATCCATGTGAAACAAATGGTTTAGCTACAAATACTTGTGATATAGATTATTTAGCTACAACTGCATGCGAAACGAACGAGTTAGCTTCAAATCCATGGGAAACACACGATTTATCTTCAAATCAATGCGATGTAGAAGGTTTGCTTCAAATCAATAAGAGGTAGATGGTTTAGCTTCAAATCAATACAATATAGAAGGTTTAGCTTCAAATAAATGTGATGTAGAAGGTTTAGCTTCAAATCCATACGACACACGTGATTTAGATTCAAATCAATTCGAAGGACAAGGCTTAGATTCAAATCCATGCGAAACAAATGATTTAGCTTCAAATGAATGCGAAGTAGAAGGCTTGGCTTCAAATCCATGCAAAACAAATGGTTTAACTACAAATACTTGTGATATACATTATTTAGATACAACTGCATGCGAAACAAACGAGTTAACTTCAAATCCATGCGAAACACATGAATCAGCTGCAAATCAATGCAATGTAGAAGGTTTAGCTTCAAATCCATGCGAAACACATGATTTAGCTGCAAATCAATGCGATGTAGAAGGTTTAGCTTCAAATCCATGCGAAACACACGATTTATCTTCAAATCAATGCGATGTAGAAGGTTTGCTTAAAATCTATAACAGGTAGCTGGTTTAGCTTCAAATCAATGGAATATAGAAGGTTTAGCTTCAAATAAATGCGATGTAGAAGGTTTAGCTTCAAATCCATGCGATACACAAGATTTAGCTTCAAATCGATGCGATGTATTAGGTTCAGCTTCAAATCCATGCGACACATATGATTTAGCTTCAAATACTTGCGATATAAGTGATATAGCTTCAACAGCTGTAGGAACAAACGAGGTAGCTTCAATTCCATGCGAGACACATGATTTAGCTTCAAATCAATGCGATGTAGAAGGTTTGGCTTCATATCCAAGTGTAACACATGATTTAGCTTCAAATATTTGCGATATAAGTGATATAGCTTCGAATACAGGCGAAACGAACGAGTTAGCTTCAAATCCATGCGAAACACATGAATCAGCTGCAAATCAATGCAATGTAGAAGGTTTAGCTTCAAATCCATGCGAAACACATGATTTAGCTGCAAATCAATGCGATGTAGAAGGTTTAGCTTCAAATCCATGCGAAACACACGATTTATCTTCAAATCAATGCGATGTAGAAGGTTTGCTTAAAATCTATAACAGGTAGCTGGTTTAGCTTCAAATCAATGGAATATAGAAGGTTTAGCTTCAAATAAATGCGATGTAGAAGGTTTAGCTTCAAATCCATGCGATACACAAGATTTAGCTTCAAATCGATGCGATGTATTAGGTTCAGCTTCAAATCCATGCGACACATATGATTTAGCTTCAAATACTTGCGATATAAGTGATATAGCTTCAACAGCTGTAGGAACAAACGAGGTAGCTTCAATTCCATGCGAGACACATGATTTAGCTTCAAATCAATGCGATGTAGAAGGTTTGGCTTCATATCCAAGTGTAACACATGATTTAGCTTCAAATATTTGCGATATAAGTGATATAGCTTCGAATACAGGCGAAACGAACGAGTTAGCTTCAAATCCATGCGAAACACATGAATCAGCTGCAAATCAATGCAATGTAGAAGGTTTAGCTTCAAATCCATGCGAAACACATGATTTAGCTGCAAATCAATGCGATGTAGAAGGTTTAGCTTCAAATCCATGCGAAACACACGATTTATCTTCAAATCAATGCGATGTAGAAGGTTTGCTTAAAATCTATAACAGGTAGATGGTTTAGCTTCGAATCAATGGAATATAGAAGGTTTAGCTTCAAATAAATGCGATGTAGAAGGTTTAGCTTCAAATCCATGCGATACACAAGATTTAGCTTCAAATCAATGCGATGTATTAGGTTCAGCTTCAAATCCATGCGACACATATGATTTAGCTTCAAATACTTGCGATATAAGTGATATAGCTTCAAAAGCTGTAGGAACAAACGAGGTAGCTTCAATTCCATGCGAGACACATGATTTAGCTTCAAATCAATGCGATGTAGAAGGTTTGGCTTCATATCCAAGTGTAACACATGATTTAGCTTCAAATATTTGCGATATAAGTGATATAGCTTCGAATACAGGCGAAACGAACGAGTTAGCTTCAAATCCATGCGAAACACATGAATCAGCTGCAAATCAATGCAATGTAGAAGGTTTAGCTTCAAATCCATGCGAAACACATAATTTAGCTGCAAATCAATGCGATGTAGAAGGTTTAGCTTCAAATCCATACGAAACACATGATTTAGCTTCAAATCAATTCGAAGGGCAAGGCTTAGATTCAAATCCATGCGAAACAAATGATTTAGCTTCAGATGAATGCGAAGTAGAAGGCTCAGCTTCAAATCCATGCGGCACATATGATTTAGCTTTAAATACTTGCGATATAAGTGATATAGTTTCAAATGGAGGCGAAACGAACGAGTTAGCTTCAAATCCATGCGAAACACATGATTTAGCTGCAAATCAATGTGATGTAGAAGGTTTAGCTTCAAATCGATGCGATACACAAGATTTAGCTTCAAATCAATGCGATGTAGAAGGTTCAGCTTCAAACCCATGCGACACATATGATTTAGCTTCAAATACTTGCGATATAAGTGATATAGCTTCAAAAGCTGGAGGAACAAACGAGGAGGCTTCAATTCCATGCGAAACACATGATTCAGCTGCAAATCAATGCGATGTAGAAGGTTTTGCTTCAAATCCACGCGAAACAAATGATTTAGCTTCAAACACTTGGGGTATAAGTGATATAGCTTCAAATGCAGACTAATCAAACGAGTTAGCCTCAAAATCCACGCGATATACATGATTTAGCTTCAAATACTTGCGATATAAGTGATGTAGGTTCAACTGCAGGCGAAACGAACGAGTTAGCTTCAAATCCATGCGAAACATATGATTTAGCTGCAAATCAATGTGATGTAGAAGGTTTAGCTTCAAATCCATGCGATACACAAGATTTAGATTCATTTCAATGCGATGTAGAAGGTTCAGCTTCAAATCCATGCGACACATATGATTTAGCTTCAAATACTTGCGATATAAGCGATATAGCTTCAAAAGCTGGAGGAACAAACGAGGAAGCTTCAATTCCAAGCGAAACAAACGATTTAACTTCAAATCAATGCGAAGTAGAAGGCTTAGCTTCAGATCCATACGATACACAAGATTTAGCTTCAAATCAATGCGATGTAGGTTCAGCTTCAAATCCATGCGATATAAGTGATATAGCTTCAAAAGCAGGAGGAACAAACGAGGTAGCTTCAATTCCATGCGAAACAAATGATTTAGCTTCAAATCAATGCGAAGTGGAAGGCGTAGCTTCAAATCCATGCGAAACACATGATTCAGCTTCATGTCAATGCGATGTAGAAGGATTAGCTTCAAATCCATGCGAAACACATTATTTAGCTGCAAATCAGTGCGAAGTAGAAGGCTCGGGTTCAAATCAATGCAATTCAAATGGTTCATCTTCAAATACTTGTGAAAGACATGATTTAGCTTCAACTGCATGCGAAACACATGTTTTAGCTTCAAATCCATGCGAAACAAATGATTTAGCTTCAAATCAATGCGATGTAGTAGGTTTAGCTTCAAATCCATGCGATACACATGATTTAGCTTCAAATAGTTGCGATATAAGTGATATAGCTTCAAAAGTTGGAGGAACAAACGAGGTGGCTTCAATTCCATGCGAAACAAATGATTTAGCTTCAAATCAATGCGAAGTAGAAGGCGTAGCTTCAAATCCATGTGAAACAAATGGTTTAGCTACAAATACTTGTGATATAGATTATTTAGCTACAACTGCATGCGAAACGAACGAGTTAGCTTCAAATCCATGGGAAACACACGATTTATCTTCAAATCAATGCGATGTAGAAGGTTTGCTTCAAATCAATAAGAGGTAGATGGTTTAGCTTCAAATCAATACAATATAGAAGGTTTAGCTTCAAATAAATGTGATGTAGAAGGCTTGGCTTCAAATCCATGCAAAACAAATGGTTTAACTACAAATACTTGTGATATACATTATTTAGATACAACTGCATGCGAAACAAACGAGTTAACTTCAAATCCATGCGATACACATGATTTAGCTTCAAATCAATGCGATGTAGAAGGTTTAGCTTCAAATCCATGCCATACACAAGATTTAGCTTCAAGTCAATGCGATGAAGTAGGTTCAGCTTCAAATCCATGCGACACATATGATTTAGCTTCAAATACTTGCGATATAAGTGATATAGCTTTAAAAGCTGTAGGAACAAACGAGGTAGCTTCAATTCCACGCGATACACATGATTCAGCTTCAAACACTTGCGATATAAGTGATGTAGATTCAACTGCAAGCAAAACGAACGAGTTAGCTTCAAATCCATGCGAAACACATGATTCAGCTGCAAATCAATGCGATGTAGAAGGAATAGCTTCAAATCCATGCGAAACACATTATTTAGCTGCAAATCAGTGCGAAGAAGAAGGCTCGGGTTCAAATCAATGCGATTCAAATGGTTCATCTTGAAATACTTGTGAAAGACATGATTTAGCTTCAACTGCATGCGAAACAAATGATTTAGCTTCAAATCAATGCGATGTAGAAGGTTTAGCAACAAATCCATGCGATACACATGATTCAGCTTCAAACACTTGCGATATAAGTGATGTATATTCAACTGCAAGCAAAACGAACGAGTTAGCTTCAAATCCATGCGAAACACATGATTCAGCTGCAAATCAATGCGATGTAGAAGGATTAGCTTCAAATCCATGCGAAACACATTATTTAGCTGCAAATCAGGGCGAAGTAGAAGGCTCGGGTTCAAATCAATGCAATTCAAATGGTACATCTTCAAATACTTGTGAAAGACATGATTTAGCTTCAACTGCATGCGAAACACATGTTTTAGCTTCAAATCCATGCGAAACAAATGATTTAGCTTCAAATAGTTGCGATATAAGTGATATAGCTTCAAAAGTTGGAGGAACAAACGAGGTGGCTTCAATTCCATGCGAAACAAATGATTTAGCTTCAAATCAATGCGAAGTAGAAGGCGTAGCTTCAAATCCATGTGAAAAAAATGGTTTAGCTACAAATACTTGTGATATAGATTATTTAGCTACAACTGCATGCGAAACGAACGAGTTAGCTTCAAATCCATGGGAAACACACGATTTATCTTCAAATCAATGCGATGTAGAAGGTTTGCTTCAAATCAATAAGAGGTAGATGGTTTAGCTTCAAATCAATACAATATAGAAGGTTTAGCCTCAAATAAATGTGATGTAGAAGGTTTAGCTTCAAATCCATACGACACACGTGATTTAGATTGAAATCAATTCGAAGGACAAGGCTTAGATTCAAATCCATGCGAAACAAATGATTTAGCTTCAAATGAATGCGAAGTAGAAGGCTTGGCTTCAAATCCATGCAAAACAAATGGTTTAACTACAAATACTTGTGATATACATTATTTAGATACAACTGCATGCGAAACAAACGAGTTAACTTCAAATCCATGCGATACACATGATTTAGCTTCAAATCAATGCGATGTAGAAGGTTTAGCTTCAAATCCATGCCATACACAAGATTTAGCTTCAAGTCAATGCGATGAAGTAGGTTCAGCTTCAAATCCATGCGACACATATGATTTAGCTTCAAATACTTGCGATATAAGTGATATAGCTTCAAAAGCTGTAGGAACAAACGAGGTAGCTTCAATTCCATGCGAGACACATGATTTAGCTTCAAATCAATGCGATGTAGAAGGTTTAGCTTCAAATCCAAACGAAACACATGTTTTAGCTTCAAATCAATTCGAAGGACAAGGCTTAGATTCAAATCCATGCGAAACAAATGCTTTAGCTTCAAATCAATGCGAAGTAGAAGGCGTAGCTTCAAATCCATGCGAAACAAATGGTTTAGCTACAAATACTTGTGATATACATTATTTAGCTACAACTGCTTGCGAAACTAACGAGTTAGCTTCAAATCTATGCGAAACACACGATTTATCTTCAAATCAATGCGATGTAGAAGGTTTAGCTTCAAATCAATAGAATATAGAAGGTTTAGCTTCAAATCAATGCGATGTAGAAGGTTTAGCTTCAAATCCATACGAAACACATGATTTAGCTTCAAATCAATTCGAAGGGCAAGGCTTAGATTCAAATCCATGCGAAACAAATGATTTAGCTTCAGATGAATGCGAAGTAGAAGGCACAGCTTCAAATCCATGCGGCACATATGATTTAGCTTTAAATACTTGCGATATAAGTGACATAGTTTCAAATGGAGGCGAAACGAACGAGTTAGCTTCAAATCCATGCGAAACACATGATTTATCTTCAAATCAAAGCGATGTAGAAGGTTTAGCTTCAAATCCATGCGATACACAAGATTTAGCTTCAAATGAATGCGATGTAGTAGGTTCAGCTTCAAATCCATGCGACACATATGATTTAGCTTCAAATACTTGCGATATAAGTGATATAGCTTCAAAAGCTGTAGGAACAAACGAGGTAGCTTCAAATCCATGCGAAACACATGATTCAGCTGCAAATCAATGCGATGTAGAAGGTTTAGATACAAATCCATGCGAGACACATTATTTAGCTGCAAATCAGTGCGAAGTAGAAGGCTCGGGTTCAAATCAATGCGATTCAAATGGTTCATATTCAAATACTTGTGAAAGACATGATTTAGCTTCAACTGCATGCGAAACACATGTTTTAGCTTCAAATCCATGCGAAACAAATGATTTAACTTCAAATCAATGCGAAGTAGAAGGCTTAGCTTCAGATCCATACGATACACAAGATTTAGCTTCAAATCAATGCGATGTAGGTTCAGCTTCAAATCCATGCGATATAAGTGATATAGCTTCAAAAGCAGGAGGAACAAACGAGGTAGCTTCAATTCCATGCGAAACAAATGATTTAGCTTCAAATCAATGCGAAGTGGAAGGCGTAGCTTCAAATCCATGCGAAACACATGATTCAGCTTCATGTCAATGCGATGTAGAAGGATTAGCTTCAAATCCATGCGAAACACATTATTTAGCTGCAAATCAGTGCGAAGTAGAAGGCTCGGGTTCAAATCAATGCAATTCAAATGGTTCATCTTCAAATACTTGTGAAAGACATGATTTAGCTTCAACTGCATGCGAAACACATGTTTTAGCTTCAAATCCATGCGAAACAAATGATTTAGCTTCAAATCAATGCGATGTAGTAGGTTTAGCTTCAAATCCATGCGATACACATGATTTAGCTTCAAATAGTTGCGATATAAGTGATATAGCTTCAAAAGTTGGAGGAACAAACGAGGTGGCTTCAATTCCATGCGAAACAAATGATTTAGCTTCAAATCAATGCGAAGTAGAAGGCGTAGCTTCAAATCCATGTGAAACAAATGGTTTAGCTACAAATACTTGTGATATAGATTATTTAGCTACAACTGCATGCGAAACGAACGAGTTAGCTTCAAATCCATGGGAAACACACGATTTATCTTCAAATCAATGCGATGTAGAAGGTTTGCTTCAAATCAATAAGAGGTAGATGGTTTAGCTTCAAATCAATACAATATAGAAGGTTTAGCTTTAAATAAATGTGATGTAGAAGGCTTGGCTTCAAATCCATGCAAAACAAATGGTTTAACTACAAATACTTGTGATATACATTATTTAGATACAACTGCATGCGAAACAAACGAGTTAACTTCAAATCCATGCGATACACATGATTTAGCTTCAAATCAATGCGATGTAGAAGGTTTAGCTTCAAATCCATGCCATACACAAGATTTAGCTTCAAGTCAATGCGATGAAGTAGGTTCAGCTTCAAATCCATGCGACACATATGATTTAGCTTCAAATACTTGCGATATAAGTGATATAGCTTTAAAAGCTGTAGGAACAAACGAGGTAGCTTCAATTCCACGCGATACACATGATTCAGCTTCAAACACTTGCGATATAAGTGATGTAGATTCAACTGCAAGCAAAACGAACGAGTTAGCTTCAAATCCATGCGAAACACATGATTCAGCTGCAAATCAATGCGATGTAGAAGGAATAGCTTCAAATCCATGCGAAACACATTATTTAGCTGCAAATCAGTGCGAAGAAGAAGGCTCGGGTTCAAATCAATGCGATTCAAATGGTTCATCTTGAAATACTTGTGAAAGACATGATTTAGCTTCAACTGCATGCGAAACAAATGATTTAGCTTCAAATCAATGCGATGTAGAAGGTTTAGCAACAAATCCATGCGATACACATGATTCAGCTTCAAACACTTGCGATATAAGTGATGTATATTCAACTGCAAGCAAAACGAACGAGTTAGCTTCAAATCCATGCGAAACACATGATTCAGCTGCAAATCAATGCGATGTAGAAGGATTAGCTTCAAATCCATGCGAAACACATTATTTAGCTGCAAATCAGGGCGAAGTAGAAGGCTCGGGTTCAAATCAATGCAATTCAAATGGTACATCTTCAAATACTTGTGAAAGACATGATTTAGCTTCAACTGCATGCGAAACACATGTTTTAGCTTCAAATCCATGCGAAACAAATGATTTAGCTTCAAATAGTTGCGATATAAGTGATATAGCTTCAAAAGTTGGAGGAACAAACGAGGTGGCTTCAATTCCATGCGAAACAAATGATTTAGCTTCAAATCAATGCGAAGTAGAAGGCGTAGCTTCAAATCCATGTGAAAAAAATGGTTTAGCTACAAATACTTGTGATATAGATTATTTAGCTACAACTGCATGCGAAACGAACGAGTTAGCTTCAAATCCATGGGAAACACACGATTTATCTTCAAATCAATGCGATGTAGAAGGTTTGCTTCAAATCAATAAGAGGTAGATGGTTTAGCTTCAAATCAATACAATATAGAAGGTTTAGCCTCAAATAAATGTGATGTAGAAGGTTTAGCTTCAAATCCATACGACACACGTGATTTAGATTGAAATCAATTCGAAGGACAAGGCTTAGATTCAAATCCATGCGAAACAAATGATTTAGCTTCAAATGAATGCGAAGTAGAAGGCTTGGCTTCAAATCCATGCAAAACAAATGGTTTAACTACAAATACTTGTGATATACATTATTTAGATACAACTGCATGCGAAACAAACGAGTTAACTTCAAATCCATGCGATACACATGATTTAGCTTCAAATCAATGCGATGTAGAAGGTTTAGCTTCAAATCCATGCCATACACAAGATTTAGCTTCAAGTCAATGCGATGAAGTAGGTTCAGCTTCAAATCCATGCGACACATATGATTTAGCTTCAAATACTTGCGATATAAGTGATATAGCTTCAAAAGCTGTAGGAACAAACGAGGTAGCTTCAATTCCATGCGAGACACATGATTTAGCTTCAAATCAATGCGATGTAGAAGGTTTAGCTTCAAATCCAAACGAAACACATGTTTTAGCTTCAAATCAATTCGAAGGACAAGGCTTAGATTCAAATCCATGCGAAACAAATGCTTTAGCTTCAAATCAATGCGAAGTAGAAGGCGTAGCTTCAAATCCATGCGAAACAAATGGTTTAGCTACAAATACTTGTGATATACATTATTTAGCTACAACTGCTTGCGAAACTAACGAGTTAGCTTCAAATCTATGCGAAACACACGATTTATCTTCAAATCAATGCGATGTAGAAGGTTTAGCTTCAAATCAATAGAATATAGAAGGTTTAGCTTCAAATCAATGCGATGTAGAAGGTTTAGCTTCAAATCCATACGAAACACATGATTTAGCTTCAAATCAATTCGAAGGGCAAGGCTTAGATTCAAATCCATGCGAAACAAATGATTTAGCTTCAGATGAATGCGAAGTAGAAGGCACAGCTTCAAATCCATGCGGCACATATGATTTAGCTTTAAATACTTGCGATATAAGTGACATAGTTTCAAATGGAGGCGAAACGAACGAGTTAGCTTCAAATCCATGCGAAACACATGATTTATCTTCAAATCAAAGCGATGTAGAAGGTTTAGCTTCAAATCCATGCGATACACAAGATTTAGCTTCAAATGAATGCGATGTAGTAGGTTCAGCTTCAAATCCATGCGACACATATGATTTAGCTTCAAATACTTGCGATATAAGTGATATAGCTTCAAAAGCTGTAGGAACAAACGAGGTAGCTTCAAATCCATGCGAAACACATGATTCAGCTGCAAATCAATGCGATGTAGAAGGTTTAGATACAAATCCATGCGAGACACATTATTTAGCTGCAAATCAGTGCGAAGTAGAAGGCTCGGGTTCAAATCAATGCGATTCAAATGGTTCATATTCAAATACTTGTGAAAGACATGATTTAGCTTCAACTGCATGCGAAACACATGATTTAGCTTCAAATCAATGCGATGTAGGAGGTTTTGCTTTAAATCCACGCGAAACAAATGATTTAGCTTCAAACACTTGGGGTATAAGTGATATAGCTTCAAATGCAGACTAATCAAACGAGTTAGCTTAAAAATCAACGCGATACACATGATTTATCTTCAAACACTTGCGATATAAGTGATGTAGATTCAACTGCAGGCAAAACGAACGAGTTAGCTTCAAATCCATGCGAAACACATGATATAGCTGCTAATCAATGTGATGTAGAAGGTTTAGCTTCAAATCCATGCGATACACAAGATTTAGCTTCAAATCAATGCGATGTAGAAGGTTCAGCTTCAAATCCATGCGACACATATGATTTAGCTTCAAATACTTGCGATATAAGTGATATAGCTTCAAAAGCTGGAGGAACAAACGAGGTAGCTTCAAATACATGCGAAACACTTGATTCAGCTGCAAATCGATGCGATGTAGAAGGTTTAGCTTCAAATCCATGCGATACACATGATTTAGCTTCAAATCAATGCGATGTGGAAGGTTTAGCTTCAAATCCATGCGATACACAAGATTTAGCTTCAAATCAATGCGATGTAGTAGGTTCAGCTTCAAATCCATGCGACACATATGATTTAGCTTCAAATCAATGCGATGTAGAAGGTTTAGCTTCAAATCCACGCGAAACAAATGACTTAGCTTCAAACACTTGGGGTATAAGTGATATAGCTTCAAATGCAGACTAATCAAACGAGTTAGCCTCAAAATCCACGCGATATACATGATTTAGCTTCAAATACTTGCGATATAAGTGATGTAGGTTCAACTGCAGGCGAAACGAACGAGTTAGCTTCAAATCCATGCGAAACATATGATTTAGCTGCAAATCAATGTGATGTAGTAGGTTTAGCTTCAAATCCATGCGATACACAAGATTTAGATTCATTTCAATGCGATGTAGAAGGTTCAGCTTCAAATCCATGCGACACATATGATTTAGCTTCAAATACTTGCGATAGAAGCGATATAGCTTCAAAAGCTGGAGGAACAAACGAGGAAGCTTCAATTCCATGCGAAACAAATGATTTAACTTCAAATCAATGCGAAGTAGAAGGCTTAGCTTCAGATCCATGCGATACACAAAATTTAGCTTCAAATCAATGCGAAGTGGAAGGCGTAGCTTCAAATCCATGCGAAACACATGATTCAGCTTCAAGTCAATGCGATGTAGAAGGATTAGCTTCAAATCCATGCGAAAAACATTATTTAGCTGCAAATCAGTGCGAGACACGTGATTTAGATTCAAATCAATTCGAAGGACAAGGCTTAGATTCAAATCCATGCGAAACAAATGATTTAGCTTCAAATGAATGCGAAGTAGAAGGCTTGGCTTCAAATCCATGCAAAACAAATGGTTTAACTACAAATACTTGTGATATACATTATTTAGATACAACTGCATGCGAAACAAACGAGTTAACTTGAAATCCATGCGATACACATGATTTAGCTTCAAATCAATGCGATGTAGAAGGTTTAGCTTCAAATCCATGCCATACACAAGATTTAGCTTCAAGTCAATGCGATGAAGTAGGTTCAGCTTCAAATCCATGCGACACATATGATTTAGCTTCAAATACTTGCGATATAAGTGATATAGCTTTGAAAGCTGTAGGAACAAACGAGGTAGCTTCAATTCCACGCGATACACATGATTCAGCTTCAAACACTTGCGATATAAGTGATGTAGATTCAACTGCAGGCAAAACGAACGAGTTAGCTTCAAATCCATGCGAAACACATGATATAGCTGCTAATCAATGCGATGTAGAAGGTTTAGCTTCAAATCCATGCGATACACAAGATTTAGCTTCAAATCAATGCGATGCAGAAGGTTCAGCTTCAAATCCATGCGACACATATGATTTAGCTTCAAATACTTGCGATATAAGTGATATAGCTTCAAAAGCTGGAGGAACAAACGAGGTAGCTTCAAATACATGCGAAACACTTGATTCAGCTGCAAATCGATGCGATGTAGAAGGTTTAGCTTCAAATCCATGCGATACACATGATTTAGCTTCAAATCAATGCGATGTGGAAGGTTTAGCTTCAAATCCATGCGATACACAAGATTTAGCTTCAAATCAATGCGATGTAGTAGGTTCAGCTTCAAATCCATGCGACACATATGATTTAGCTTCAAATCAATGCGATGTAGAAGGTTTAGCTTCAAATCCACGCGAAACAAATGACTTAGCTTCAAACACTTGGGGTATAAGTGATATAGCTTCAAATGCAGACTAATCAAACGAGTTAGCCTCAAAATCCACGCGATATACATGATTTAGCTTCAAATACTTGCGATATAAGTGATGTAGGTTCAACTGCAGGCGAAACGAACGAGTTAGCTTCAAATCCATGCGAAACATATGATTTAGCTGCAAATCAATGTGATGTAGTAGGTTTAGCTTCAAATCCATGCGATACACAAGATTTAGATTCATTTCAATGCGATGTAGAAGGTTCAGCTTCAAATCCATGCGACACATATGATTTAGCTTCAAATACTTGCGATATAAGCGATATAGCTTCAAAAGCTGGAGGAACAAACGAGGAAGCTTCAATTCCATGCGAAACAAATGATTTAGCTTCAAATCAATGCGAAGTAGAAGGCGTAGCTTCAAATCCATGCGAAAGAAATGGTTTAGCTACAAATACTTGTGATATACATTATTTAGCTACAACTGCATGCGAAACTAACGAGTTAGCTTCAAATCCATGCGAAACACACGATTCATTTTCAAATCAATGCGAAGTAGAAGGCTTAGCTTCAGATCCATGCGATACACAAGATTTAGCTTCAAGTCAATGCGATGTAGGTTCAGCTTCAAATCCATGCGATATAAGTGATATAGCTTCAAAAGCAGGAGGAACAAACGAGGTAGCTTCAATTCCATGCGAAACAAATGATTTAGCTTCAAATCAATGCGAAGTGGAAGGCGTAGCTTCAAATCCATGCGAAACACATGATTCAGCTTCAAGTCAATGCGATGTAGAAGGATTAGCTTCAAATCCATGCGAAAAACATTATTTAGCTGCAAATCAGTGCGAGACACGTGATTTAGATTCAAATCAATTCGAAGGACAAGGCTTAGATTCAAATCCATGCGAAACAAATGATTTAGCTTCAAATGAATGCGAAGTAGAAGGCTTGGCTTCAAATCCATGCAAAACAAATGGTTTAACTACAAATACTTGTGATATACATTATTTAGATACAACTGCATGCGAAACAAACGAGTTAACTTGAAATCCATGCGATACACATGATTTAGATTCAAATCAATGCGATGTAGAAGGTTTAGCTTCAAATCCATGCCATACACAAGATTTAGCTTCAAGTCAATGCGATGAAGTAGGTTCAGCTTCAAATCCATGCGACACATATGATTTAGCTTCAAATACTTGCGATATAAGTGATATAGCTTTGAAAGCTGTAGGAACAAACGAGGTAGCTTCAATTCCACGCGATACACATGATTCAGCTACAAATATTAGCGATATAAGTGATGTAGATTCAACTGCAGGCGAAACGAACGAGTTAGCTTCAAATCCATGCGAAACACATGATTTATCTGCAAATCAATGCGATGTAGAAGGTTTAGTTTCAACTCCATGCGATACACAAAATTTAGCTTCAAATCAATGCGATGTAGAAGGTTTAGCTTCAAATCCATGCGATACACAAGATTTAGCTTCAAATCAATGCGATGTAGTATGTTCAGCTTCAAATCCATGCGACACATTCGATTTAGCTGCAAATACTTGCCATATAAGTGATATAGCTTCAAAAGCTGTAGGAACAAACGAGGTAGCTTCAATTCCATGCGAGAAACACGATTTAGCTTCAAATCAATGCGATGTAGAAGTTTTAGCTTCAAAACAATAAGAGGTAGAAGGTTTAGCTTCAAATCAATAGAATGTAGAAGGTTTAGCTTCAAATAAATGCGATGTAGAAGGTTTAGCTTCAAATCCATACGACACACATGATTTAGATTCAAATCAATTCGAAGGACAAGGCTCAGATTCAAATCCATGCGAAACAAATGATTTAGCTTCAAATGAATGCGAAGTAGAAGGCTTGGCTTCAAATCCATGCAAAACAATTGGTTTAACTACAAATACCTGTGATATACATTATTTAGCTACAACTGCATGCGAAACAAAAGAGTTAACTTCAAATCCATGCGATACACATGATTTAGCTTCAAATCAATGCGATGTAGAAGGTTTAGCTTCAAATCCATGCCATACACAAGATTTAGCTTCAAATCAATGCGATGTAGTAGGTTCAGCTTCAAATCCATGCGACACATATGATTTAGCTTCAAATACTTGCGATATAAGTGATATAGCTTCAAAAGCTGTAGGAACAAACGAGGTAGTTTCAATTCCATGCGAGACACATGATTTAGCTTCAAATCAATGCGATGTAGAAGCTTTAGCTTCAAATTCAAGCGTAACACATGAATTAGCTTCAAATACTTGCGATAAAAGTGATATAGCTACGAATACAGGCGAAACGATAGAGTTAGCTTCAAATTCATGCGAAACACATGACTCAGCTGCAAATCAATACAATGTAGAAGGTTTAGCTTCAAATCCATGAGAAACTCATTATTTAGCTGCAAATCAGTGCGAAGTAGAAGAATCGGGTTCAAATCAATGCAATTCAAATGGTTCATCTTCAAATACTTGTGAAAGACATGATTTAGCTTCAACTGCATGCGAAACACATGATTTAGCTTCAAATCAATGCGATGTAGAAGGTTTAGCTTCAAATCCATGCAAAACACGTGATTTATCTTCCAATTAATGCGAAGTAGAAGGCTTATCTTCAAATCCATGCGAATCAAATGGTGTAGCTTCAAATACTTGTGATATACGTTATTTAGATTTAACTGCATGCGCAACGAACGAGTTAGCTTCTAATCCATGCGAAACACATGATTTAGCTGCAAATCAATGCGATGAAGAAGGTTTAGCTTAAAATCCATGCGAAACAAATGATATAGCTTCAAACACTTTGGGTGTAAGTGATATAGCTTCAAATGAAGACTAATCAAACGAGTTAGCTTCAAAATCCACGCGATACACATGATTTAGCTTCAAATACTAGCGATATAAGTGATGTAGATTCAACTGCAGGCGAAACCAACGAGTTAGCTTCAAATCCATGCGAAACACATGATTTAGCTGCAAATCAATGCGACTCAAATGGTTCATCTTCAAATACTTGTGAAAGACATGATTTAGCTTCAAATCAATTCGAAGTACAATGCTTAGATTCAAATCCATGCGAAACAAACGATTTAGCTTCAAATGAATGCGAAGTAGAAGGCTTAGCTTCAAATCCATGCAAAACAAATGGTTTAGCTACCAATACTTGTGGTATACATTATTTAGCTACAACTGCATGCGAAACGAACGAGTTAGCTTCAAATCCATGCGATACACATGATTTAGCTTCAAATCAATGCGATGTGAAAGGTTTAGCTTCAAATCCATGCGATACACAAGATTTAGCTTCAAATCAATGCGATGTAGAAGGTTTAGCTTCAAATCCACGCGAATCAAATGATTTAGCTTCAAACACTTGGGGTATAAGTGATACAGCTTCAAATGCAGACTAAACAAACGAGTTAGCTTCAAAATCCACGCGATACACATGATTTAGCTTCAATTACTTGCGATATAAGTGATGTAGGTTCAACTGCAGGCGAAACGAACCAGTTAGCTTCAAATCCATGCGAAACACATGATTTAGCTGCAAATCAATGTGATCTAGACGGTTTAGCTTCAAATCCATGCGATACACAAGATTTAGCTTCAAATCAATGCGATGTAGAAGGTTCAGCTTCAAATCCATGCGACACATATGATTTAGCTTCAAATCAATGCGAAGTAGAAGGAGTAGCTTCAAATCCATGCAAAACAAATGGTTTAGCTACGAATACTTGTGATATACATTATTTAGCTACAACTGCATGCGAAACTAACGAGTTAGCTTCAAATCCATGCGCGACACATGATTTAACTTCTAATCAATGCGATGTAGAAGGTTTAGCTTCAAATCCACGCGAAACAAATGATTTAGCTTCAAACACTTGGGGTATAAGTGATATAGCTTCAAATGCAGACTAATCAAACGAGTTAGTTTCAAAATCCACGCGATACACATGATTTAGCTTCAAACACTTGCGATATAAGTGATGTAGATTCAACTGCAGGCTAAACGAACGAGCTAGCTTCAATTCCATGCGAAACAAATGATTTAGCTTCAAATCAATGCGAAGTAGAAGGCGTAGCTTCAAATCCATGTGAAACAAATGGTTTAGCTACAAATACTTGTGATATAGATTATTTAGCTACAACTGCATGCGAAACTAACGAGTTAGCTTCAAATCCATGCGAAACACACGATTTATCTTCAAATCAATGCGATGTAGAAGGTTTGCTTCAAATCAATAAGAGGTAGATGGTTTAGCTTCAAATCAATACAATATAGAAGGTTTAGCTTCAAATAAATGCGATGTAGAAGGTTTAGCTTCAAAACCATACGACACACATGATTTAGATTCAAATCAATTCGAAGGACAAGGCTTAGATTCAAATCCATGCGAAACAAATGATTTAGCTTCAATTGAATGCGAAGTAGAAGGCTTGGCTTCAAATCCATGCAAAACAAATGGTTTAACTACAAATACTTGTGATATACATTATTTAGCTACAACTGCATGCGAAACAAACGTGTTAACTTCAAAACCATGCGATACACATGATTTATCTTCAAATCAATACGATGTAGAAGGTTTAGCTTCAAATCCATGCCATACACAAGATTTAGCTTCAAGTCAATGCGATGTATTAGGTTCAGCTTCAAATCCATGCGACACATATGATTTAGCTTCAATTACTTGCGATATAAGTGATATAGCTTTAAAAGCTGTAGGAACAAACGAGGTAGCTTCAATTCCATGCGATACACATGATTTAGGTTCAAACACTAGCGATATAAGTGATGTAGATTCAACTGCAAGCAAAACGAACGAGTTAGCTTCAAATCCATGCGAAACACATGATTCAGCTGCAAATCAATGCGATGTAGAAGGTTTAGCTACAAATCCAAGCGAGACACATTATTTAGCTGCAAATCAGTGCGAAGTAGAAGGCTCGGGTTCAAATCAATTCGATTCAAATGGTTCATATTCAAATACTTGTGAAAGACATGATTTAGCTTCAACTGCATGCGAAACACATGATTGAGCTTCAAATCAATGCGATGTAGAAGGTTTTGCTTCAAATCCACGCGAAACAAATGATTTAGCTTCAAACACTTGGGGTATAAGTGATATAGCTTCAAATGCAGACTAATCAAACGAGTTAGCTTAAAAATCCTTGCGATACACATGATTTATCTACAAACACTTGCGATATAAGTGATGTAGATTCAACTGCAGGCAAAACGAACGAGTTAGCTTCAAATCCATGCGAAACACATGATTTAGCTGCAAATCAACTCGAAGTACAAGGCTTAGATTCAAATCCATGCGACACAAATGACTTAGCTTCAGATACTTGCGATATAAGTGATACAGCTTCAAATGCAGGGGAAACAAACGAGTTAGATTCAAATCCATGCAAAACACATGATTAAGCTTCAAATCAATGCGATGTAGAAGGCTTAGCTTCAAATCCATGCGAAACACATGATTTAGCTTCAAATCAACTCGAAGTACAAGGCTCAGATTCAAATCCATGCGAAACACATGATTTAGCTGCAAATCAATGCGATGTAGAAGGTTTAGCTTCAAATCCATGCCAAACACATGATTTAGAATCAAATCCATGGGATGTAGAAGGTTTGGCTTCAAATCCATGCGAAACACATTATTTATCTGCAAATCAGTGCGAAGTAGAAGGCTCGGGTTCAAATCAATGCGATTCAAATGGTTCATCTTCAAATACTTGTGAAAGACATGATTTAGCTTCAACTGCAAGCGAAACTCATGATTTAGCTTCAAATCAATGCGATGTAGAAGGTTTAGCTTCAAATCCATGCGAAACAAATGGATTAGCTACAAGTACTTGTGATATACATTATTTAGCTACAACTCTAAGCGAAACGAACGAGTTAGCTTCAAATCCATGCGAAACAAATGATTTAGCTTCAAATGAATGCGAAGTAGAAGGCTTAGCTTCAAATCCATGCAAAACAAATGATTTAGCTACAAATACTTGTGATATACATCATTTAGCTACAACTGCATGCTAAACGGACGAGTTAGCTTCAAATCCATGCGATACACATGATTTAGATTCAAATCAATGCGATGTAGAAGGTTTAGCTACAAATCCATGCCATACACAAGATTTAGCTTCAAATCAATTCGAAGCAAAAGGCTTAGGTTCAAATCCATGCGAAACAAATGATTTAGCTTCAAATGAATGCGAAGTAGAAGGCTTAGCTTCAAATCCATGCAAAACAAATGGTTTAGCTACAAATACTTGTGATACACATCATTTAGCTACAACTGCATGCTAAACGGACGAGTTAGCTTCAAATCCTTGCGATTCACATGATTTAGCTTCAAATCCATGGGATGTAGAAGGTTTAGCTTCAAATCCATGCGATACAAAAGATTTAGCTTCAAATCAATGCGAAGTAGAAGGTTTAGCTTCAAATCAATAGAATATAGAAGGTTTAGCTTCAAATCAATGCGATGTAGAAGGTTTAGATTCAAATCCATACGAAACACATGATTTAGCTTCAAATCAATTCGAAGGGCAAGGCTTAGATTCAAATCCATGCGAAACAAATGATTTAGCTTCAGATGAATGCGAAGTAGAAGGCTCAGCTTCAAATCCATGCGGCACACATGATTTAGCTTTAAATACTTGCGATATAAGTGACATAGTTTCAAATGGAGGCGAAACGAACGAGTTAGCTTCAAATCTATGCGAAACACATGATTTAGCTGCAAATCAATGTGATGTAGAAGGTTTAGCTTCAAATCCATGCGATACACAAGATTTAGCTTCAAATCAATGCGATGTAGAAGGTTCAGCTTCAAACCCATGCGACACATATGATTTGGCTTCAAATACTTGCGATATAAGTGATATAGCTTCAAAAGCTGGAGGAACAAACGAGGAGGCTTCAATTCCAAGCGAAACAAATGATTTAGCTTCAAATCAATGCGAAGTAGAAGGCGTAGCTTCAAATCCATGCGAAACAAATGGTTTAGCTACAAATACTTGTGATATAGATTATTTAGCTACAACTGCATGCGAAACACACGATTTATCTTCAAATCAATGCGATGTAGAAGGTTTAGCTTCAAATCCATGCGATACACAAGATTTAGCTTCAAATGAATGCGATGTAGTAGGTTCAGCTTCAAATCCATGCGACACATATGATTTAGCTTCAAATACTTGCGATATAAGTGATATAGCTTCAAAAGCTGTGGGAACAAACGAGGTAGCTTCAAATCCATGCGAAACACATGATTCAGCTGCAAATCAATGCGATGTAGAAGGTTTAGCTACAAAACAATAAGAGGTAGAAGGTTTAGCTTCAAATCAATAGAATGTAGAAGGTTTAGCTTCAAATCAATGCGATGTAGAATGTTTAGCTTCAAATCCATACGAAACACATGATTTAGCTTCAAATCAATTCGAAGGAGAAGGCTTAGATTCAAATCCATGCGAAACAAATGATTTAGCTTCAAATCAATGCGATGTAGAAGGTTTAGCTTCAAATCCATGCGAAACACACGATTTATCTTCAAATCAATGCGATGTAGAAGGTTTGCTTAAAATCTATAACAGGTAGATGGTTTAGCTTCAAATCAATGGAATATAGAAGGTTTAGCTTCAAATAAATGCGATGTAGAAGGTTTAGCTTCAAATCCATGCGATACACAAGATTTAGCTTCAAATCAATGCGATGTATTAGGTTCAGCTTCAAATCCATGCGACACATATGATTTAGCTTCAAATACTTGTGATATAAGTGATATAGCTTCAAAAGCTGTAGGAACAAACGAGGTAGCTTCAATTCCATGCGAAACACATGATTTAGCTTCAAATCAATTCGAAGGGCAAGGCTTAGATTCAAATCCATGCGAAAGAAATGATTTAGCTTCAGATGAATGCGATGTAGTAGGTTCAGCTTCAAATCCATGCGATACATATGATTTAGCTTCAAATACTTGCGATATAAGTGATATAGCTTCAAAAGCTGTAGGAACAAACGAGGTAGCTTCAAATCCATGCGAAACACATGATTCAGCTGCAAATCAATGCGATGTAGAAGGTTCAGCTTCAAATCCATGCGACACATATGATTTAGCTTCAAATACTTGCGATATAAGTGATATAGCTTCAAAAGCTGTAGGAACAAACGAGGTAGCTTCAAATCCATGCGATACACATGATTCAGCTTCAAATCAATGCGATGTAGAAGGTTTAGCTTCAAATCCATGCCATACTCAAGATTTAGCTTCCAATCATTGCGATGTAGAAGGTTTAGCTTCAAATCCATGCGATACACAAGATTTAGCTTCAAATCAATGCGATGTAGAAGGTTCAGCTTCAAACCCATGCGACACATTTGATTTAGCTTCAAATACTTGCGATATAAGTGATATAGCTTCAAAAGCTGGAGGAACAAACGAGGAGGCTTCAATTCCATGCGAAACAAATGATTTAGCTTCAAATCAATGCGAAGTAGAAGGCTTAGCTTCAAATCCATGCGAAACAAATGGTTTAGCTACAAATACTTGTGATATAGATTATTTAGCTACAACTGCATGCGAAACTAACGAGTTAGCTTCAAATCCATGCGATACACATGATTTAGCTTCAAATCAATGCGATGTGGAAGGTTTAGCTTAAAATCCATGCGATACACAAGATTTAGCTTCAAATCAATGCGATGTAGTAGGTTCAGCTTCAAATCCATGCGACACATATGATTTAGCTTCAAATACTTGCGATATAAGTGATATAGCTTCAAAAGCTGTAGGAACAAACGAGGTAGCTTCAAATCCATGCGAAACACATGATTCAGCTGCAAATCAAGGCGATGTAGAAGGTTTAGCTTCAAATCCATGCGAAACACATGATTTAGCTGCAAATCAACTCGAAGTACAAGGCTTAGATTCAAATCCATGCGACACAAATGACTTAGCTTCAGATACTTGCGATATAAGTGATACAGCTTCAAATGCAGGGGAAACAAACGAGTTAGATTCAAATCCATGCAAAACACATGATTAAGCTTCAAATCAATGCGATGTAGAAGGCTTAGCTTCAAATCCATGCGAAACACATGATTTAGCTTCAAATCAACTCGAAGTACAAGGCTCAGATTCAAATCCATGCGAAACACATGATTTAGCTGCAAATCAATGCGATGTAGAAGGTTTAGCTTCAAATCCATGCCAAACACATGATTTAGAATCAAGTCCATGGGATGTAGAAGGTTTGGCTTCAAATCCATGCGAAACACATTATTTATCTGCAAATCAGTGCGAAGTAGAAGGCTCGGGTTCAAATCAATGCGATTCAAATGGTTCATCTTCAAATACTTGTGAAAGACATGATTTAGCTTCAACTGCAAGCGAAACTCATGATTTAGCTTCAAATCAATGCGATGTAGAAGGTTTAGCTTCAAATCCATGCGAAACAAATGGATTAGCTACAAGTACTTGTGATATACATTATTTAGCTACAACTCTAAGCGAAACGAACGAGTTAGCTTCAAATCCATGCGAAACAAATGATTTAGCTTCAAATGAATGCGAAGTAGAAGGCTTAGCTTCAAATCCATGCAAAACAAATGGTTTAGCTACAAATACTTGTGATACACATCATTTAGCTACAACTGCATGCTAAACGGACGAGTTAGCTTCAAATCCTTGCGATTCACATGATTTAGCTTCAAATCCATGGGATGTAGAAGGTTTAGCTTCAAATCCATGCGATACAAAAGATTTAGCTTCAAATCAATGCGAAGTAGAAGGTTTAGCTTCAAATCAATAGAATATAGAAGGTTTAGCTTCAAATCAATGCGATGTAGAAGGTTTAGATTCAAATCCATACGAAACACATGATTTAGCTTCAAATCAATTCGAAGGGCAAGGCTTAGATTCAAATCCATGCGAAACAAATGATTTAGCTTCAAATCAATGCGATGTAGAAGGTTTAGCTTCAAATCCATGCGAAACACACGATTTATCTTCAAATCAATGCGATGTAGAAGGTTTGCTTAAAATCTATAACAGGTAGATGGTTTAGCTTCAAATCAATGGAATATAGAAGGTTTAGCTTCAAATAAATGCGATGTAGAAGGTTTAGCTTCAAATCCATGCGATACACAAGATTTAGCTTCAAATCAATGCGATGTATTAGGTTCAGCTTCAAATCCATGCGACACATATGATTTAGCTTCAAATACTTGTGATATAAGTGATATAGCTTCAAAAGCTGTAGGAACAAACGAGGTAGCTTCAATTCCATGCGAAACACATGATTTAGCTTCAAATCAATGCGATGTGGAAGGTTTAGCTTCATATCCAAGTGTAACACATGATTTAGCTTCAAATATTTGCGATATAAGTGATATAGCTTCGAATACAGGCGAAACGAACGAGTTAGCTTCAAATCCATGCGAAACACATGAATCAGCTGCAAATCAATGCAATGTAGAAGGTTTAGCTTCAAATCCATGCGAAACACATGATTTAGCTGCAACTCAATGCGATGTAGAAGGTTTAGCTTCAAATCCATACGAATCACATGATTTAGCTTCAAATCAATTCGAAGGGCAAGGCTTAGATTCAAATCCATGCGAAGCAAATGATTTAGCTTCAGATGAATGCGAAGTAGAAGACTCAGTTTCAAATCCATGCGGCACATATGATTTAGCTTTAAATACTTGCGATATAAGTGATATAGTTTCAAATGGAGGCGAAACGAACGAGTTGGCTTCAAATCCATGAGAAACACATGATTTAGCTGCAAATCAATGTGATGTAGAAGGTTTAGCTTCAAATCCATGCGATACACAAGATTTAGCTTCAAATCAATGCGATGTAGAAGGTTCAGCTTCAAATCCATGCGACACATATGATTTAGCTTCAAATACTTGCGATATAAGTGATATAGCTTCAAAAGTCGGAGGAACAAACGAGGTGGCTTCAATTCCATGCGAAACAAATGATTTAGCTTCAAATCAATGCGATGTAGAAGGCGTATCTTCAAAAACTTGCGATATTCCTGACATAGTTTCAAATGGAGTAGAAACGAACGAGTTAGCTTCAAATCCATGCGAGACACATAATTTAGCTTCTAATCAATGCGATGTAGAAGGTTTAGCTTCAAATCCACGCGAAACAAATGATTTAGCTTCAAACACTTGGGGTATAAGTGATATAGCTTCAAATGCAGACTAATCAAACGAGTTAGCTTAAAAATCCACGCGATAAACATGATTTATCTTCAAACACTTGCGATATAAGTGATGTAGATTCAACTGCAGGCAAAACGAACGAGTTAGCTTCAAATCCATGCGAAACACATGATATAGCTGCTAATCAATGTGATGTAGAAGGTTTAGCTTCAAATCCATGCGATACACAAGATTTATCTTCAAATCAATGCGATGTAGAAGGTTCAGCATTCAAATCCATGCGACACATATGATTTAGCTTCAAATACTTGCGATATAAGTGATATAGCTTCAAAAGTTGGAGGAACAAACGAGGTGGCTTCAATTCCATGCGAAACAAATGATTTAGCTTCAAATCAATGCGAAGTAGAAGGCGTAGCTTCAAATCCATGCGAAAGAAATGGCTTAGCTACAAATACTTGTGATATACATTATTTAGCTACAACTGCATGCGAAACTAACGAGTTAGCTTCAAATCCATGCGAAACACACGATTTATTTTCAAATCAATGCGATGTAGAAGGTTTGCTTCAAATCTATAAGAGGTAGATAGTTTAGCTACAAATCAATGGAATATAGAAGGTTTAGCTTCAAATAAATGCGATGTAGAAGGTTTAGCTTCAAGTCCATGCGATACACAAGATTTAGCTTCAAATCAATGCGATGTATTAGGTTCAGCTTCAAATCCATGCGACACCTATGATTTAGCTTCAAATACTTGCGATATAAGTGATATAGCTTCAAAAGCTGTAGGAACAAACGAGGTAGCTTCAATTCCATGCGAGACACATGATTTAGCTTCAAATCAATGCGATGTAGAAGGCGTAGCTTCAAATCCATGCGAAACAAATGGTTTAGTTATAAATACTTGTGATATAGATTATTTAGCTACAACTGCATGCGGAACTAACGAGTTAGCTTCAAATCCATGCGATACACATGATTTAGCTTCAAATGAATGCGATGTGGAAGGTTTAGCTTCAAATCAATGCGATGTAGTAGGTTCAGCTTCAAATCCATGCGACACATATGATTTAGCTTGAAATACTTGCGATATAAGTGATATAGCTTCAAAAGCTGTAGGAACAAACGAGGTAGCTTCAATTCCATGCGAGACACATGATTTAGCTTCAAATCAATGCGATGTAGAAGGTTTAGCTTCAAATCCAAACTAAACACATGTTTTAGC